>NC_134477.1:31638876-31701376 GCF_964194025.1 Convolutriloba macropyga
TATGTTTACTAGAACTAGTTGCAGTATCAAATGTCTAGCTGAAACTGTAAATTAAACACTAAAACTATAGCACAGTTAGATTAATTGAATTTGTCCTTGATTTTGCACGACAGTGCCCTTTCATTTTGATGTTGTAGCTTCTATCAAACATTCGTCCGGCGCAATAATTGGGAGTTTAAAAACTTAGAGATTTTATGATTCAGTAGAATCTACCGCTTGCTTTGATGAAGAACAATTTCGAAAAAAAATAGTTGAACGTCAAAAACTAAATGTTCTACTTTCAAGTGGTGCCTCAGTTAAAGAGTCGAAAAAAAACTTATTTTCTTTTGTTCTTATTTGAGTGATGAATTTTGATTTTAGCTGCTATATCAAACTCGGCATCAATTTTTTTTCAGTTGCAGACTACAATTGGCTCGACTTTCAACATCAATTTTCAGCAAGTTCCCTTCATTACCAGCGACATTATATGCTTGCATTTGCACACTTCTACGTTGATGCTTCAATACTGAAGTTGTAAGCGATAAAAAAAATTAGTTACAGTTTTCTTTGATGCCTGGAAATTAAAATTGTGCATCAGTACTATCTACTCGAGGATACATGGTAGCTTACGCAAACCTTAGTGAAGGATTTTGTCAGTATTATCAAAGCTTATGGTGTCAAATTTTTCTCCAGCATCAGAAAAGCGAATTTTTGAGGACTATTTCAAACTAAAATGTGACTTAGCACATTCTGCTACAAATAAATTAGATTTCATTCAGATGCCACGAAGTCTTTGGTTCACAATATTAATTAATTATTTTTTGAAAAAATTCCCAAAACTTTTATCTAAGGTTCAAAGTGGCAAAAATCACCAAGTCAACTGGCAATGACAACACTATTTTTCTAGCAAAGCAATAAGACTTTATTCGTCAAAAACTCATGCAAGCATTTTTCTATATTTTGAGCATATCTAGAAATGTTATACAAGTTAAACGAAAAAATACTGAGACCATGATCCAAAGCCTATATCAGTAGCGGACAAGCATAAATTCAAGTCGTTTCTGTTTTCCAGTACTGGGCATGCCTAAATGCAAGTCTTACAAGTCTGACGAGTTTTGTCAAAGACTTGAGCAACACTTGCAATTGATTCCCAAGTCCAAATCAAATTTGACCAAGACTTCGATTTAGACTGACAGGAGTAAAATTTACATAATTATAGTTCGGAATCAGTGAGTATATTGGACTTGCAATAGGACCTGTTGAGTAATGAATTTGACTTGATATTAGAATCGGGTAAGGTATTAAATGCTTCCTTTGATCTGAACCGACCTCCTCTGTTGATGTAGAGTCCCTTCTCTCCCTTCTCAGCTCTGATGGCTTTGTTCAGCAGTGACACAGACTCCTCAAAGTACCTCTTGTGGTAACACTCGATTGCAAAGTCATTGTAACTCAGAATCAGTTGTCGCATTGAGTTCTGGTACACTGGCGACGACTCGTTGTGGTCCGTTTTGTCCAGAGCTGTAAGAATTATTGGATTGATAGCAAAGTTGTAATTAAGAAAAAATCAAAGGTTGAATTATGAAAATACCGCAAGTCAATTTATCAAAAGAAAATAACATACAGGTTGATTTAAGAAGAGTTCGCAAGTGGACTTATACACAGAACACAGCTACGCATATAGGATGACCGGATTCTTTCCGTTTGTGCCCCCCCCCCCCCCAGTGCGTTATGCTGTTTGGATGGTTCCCTTGTAAAAACATTCAAGATGATGAAAATGATTTGTTTAAACAGTAAAGCACTTGTGACTTAGATATTATGAATAACACTTCCCTAAAAGGAAATCGTCGACAGCGTTGTTGAATTTGGCCAGTCGTCTGTATACTGCGCCTCTTAGCACATGCAGTTCAGCCACTGTGGGGTCATTGTCAATTGCCTGGCTCATCTTACTCTGCGCCTCCGGCAACTTGTTCTCTAACATCAGCACTATCGCTTGATTCTGAAACGAAAAGCACCAGGATGATTATTCAATGATTAAATAAGAATATTCGACCTTTTTTCTGGAATTAATTCGGTTGAACCAAAACTAGTATGACGAGGTTTTTAGAAGCGCTTCGGTCATGCCCAAAAGAAGGGGACTGTTGAAACCGAAAACTGTTGAAAATTACCAGAAGTGCAATTTTCGATAATTGCCAGATAATTGATTAGTTAGGATACAACAGGAATAATGCTTTCGATGGAAAATGGTCACAAAACTGACCAGCCTGAAGTGACCAATTTTCTCCATCTCAAAAACAAATGAAAAATCGATCAGTTGCCATTTACTTTCAGCTCTTCAAAAATTCAGCTATCTCACCATATTGCTTTAGGCAAACCATGCAAGCTGTCAAAATGAGTAAAATTGAATCCAGAGTGAGTCAGTGCTTACTTTGAGTTGTATAGCTTTCTGGAACAATGTTTCTCTCAACTCTTTGGCCTGTTCCAGGTCTGGATCCAGCTCTAAGGCGTCTCTGACGTCATAGTAACACAGGGTACTCTAAACAACGCAAAAAGTAAACTCACGGAGGCAACCATTAACGTTTTGAAGTACCGTAGTATTAAAAATCCATTCTCTATGGAAATCAAACGTCCTTTTAAATAATTTTCTTCTGTTGTATTAAAGAGTGCGAACCACTTTAAAACGCTCATAAGAAAACGGAACTCGAAATTCAGTCAAGTATTCACAGTTTTGTACCGAAATAGACACAAGTTGAGTTTCAAGCACTAAAACTGTTTCTGGCGCCTTATGTGAGCACGAAATTTGATATGACCAAAGAGGCATAAATGAGAACGGCCTCCGATCAGTCGTTCGTACTACCGTCGAACATAAACTGTTTCAATCAAGGTACGTACCTTGATTGAAACATCAGAGTTTTTATATTCAAAGATAGGTATTTATTACGAGACAGATTTAAAATATCAAAACCCATTCGACATGAATGCAATTTTTAAGCTATACAAATACAATTCTCCTTTAATCTGTATTAGGGTTTTCGGAACCCAAAAATTTTAATGGACTTGATCAAATCCATGTGGAATAACGTAAGAACTGTGTAGACATTCATGTTCTACAGTAAATCAAAGAACCTGATGGTTTCTTCATTATTCTGTTTCTATTCAGATGGTCGATGATGGAATGGAAAGAGTGGAAAAGAATAACAAAGAGCTTTATTTCGTCCTGACTCTTAGCATTTTTAGGTGTTTCAGTTGATCTCCTATAATGTCTTTGTTGAAGTGACATACGTAACTTCCTACCATAGAGCCATTAAGCCCATAGTTTTGGATTTATATTTTTTCAATGTAGATCCTAATTGAGTCCTTCACGCGGTTAATTGCATTTGGAGTCATCGACCCGGGTCACCCATCATACAACTTTATTTTATTTCCTACTAGGTTTTATATGATTCTTAGTAACCATACTAGTTCATAAATGATTCGTATGAATTCTTGGTAGCCATACAAGGATCATATATGATCTCCTAGAAATCATACAAGGATCAAACCAAAATTTTCAAAGCCTAAAAACTGTATAATTTTCAAAATCTCGTATAATGTAGTCAGAGGACATATTAAATTATTATATTGCATTTGCAATCCATATTTGATTCTTTATGTACGCTAAAAGAATAAATTTGCGCCATAAACATATTCAGAATACAAATTTGAAGTTACATGAAATTTTTTTAATAAATGAGCATCTATAGGTATAAACTGGCTTCAGAGAATATCAAAACTTAAGTTATCTATTTGAACTTACTCTTTTATTTAGAACCTAACTTTGCAAATGAAATTGTACGTTAGAGTCTTTTGCGGATCACAAAGGGATGAAGGGGAATCATATATGTGATGCCTTACTGAATAAATACGAAAAAAGAAATATAAATTGTAAAAGATTTATAAAAAACAGATGTATGCTTTTTGGTAATCATACAATGATCATATATGATTTTTTTGGTTTCATAAAAGGATCTTACACTAAGAAATCAAGTCTGGACAGTATGAAATCATATATGATCCTCGTATTAAATCAAAGAAACTTCAACCCGGGGAATAAGAGCAGAGGAAGGGCTTGCTTGGTATCAGAATTTCTGCTAAAGAGGTAATAGGATCTAAGCTTATTTTTTTGTAGTAATTGGGTAGAATAATACGAGTCAGAGAAAAAATTTATTCCGAAGAGAAAAATTACAATTCCGGGGTTTAATCTCTACGATAGGCAAATTGTTTGAAAATCAAGTACATAGTACATATTTACAACGTTTTTCTTTTTTGGCAACTCTTCTTTTCTTTTTTATCTACATTTTGCAAAAAAAATTATAGTTTACGTAGGCATTCAAAACATAAGGCCATTTTCCCTCCTCGGGAATGTTTCTCTGTATATAACACCTTGGTTGAGTTCTCTTTTTGTCAAAAAAAATACAATAATCAAATAATCTTTTTCAGAAAAAAAGTATTTATTCGATTAGTTGCTATTGCTAGGTAAATAATACATGTATGAACCTCATAATGCCGAAATTTACTATAAAGATTTATATAATTCTTCATGCAAATTTTACGCCGTCTATTCATTTTTGGTAACTTCATTGGCGACGAATTTATTGAAAAGGGAAAAGATTCCAGCTTTGGAACTGTCATAAACCTCTTGATTAAAATTTTCTTTTATCACTGCCGTTTCCTATTTTCAAATGCACCAAACGCTGTTACGCAGGTGCATGCGAACAAATTATGCACTCATAATTTATGCAATATTCGTCATAACACCATATCCAAAATAAATGCATATACTCAAAAACGCACAATCCAAATACAAAAATAAATTATTTTTGATCGCGTGCGCACTAAAATTTTACATTTTTCATCGCTCTTAAGCCAGAAATAAAACCCCTTAAGATTACTTAAAAGGCGTAGTGGCCTATTTGAAAGACAGCTATAGCTAGCTATTCTAGAATTGGAGAATCGCTGCAAAGTTCATTAGAAGCTCTGAAGTAGTCAGCTTTTCTTCTTTCATTAAAAGCCTTCATTGAAATTAAAACTTTTCCTGCCTGGAACCACTAAACTGAGACTACCACGCAATTGAAAACCTTACTTTTATTTACTGTTTATAATTAGACCGACAAAATTGATCGTTTTGTTCAAAATTTTTAAAACAAAATTGCTCTCTTGCCATTTTACAAAAATGTCCTGTTGCGGGTCTTCGAATAAAGTTGATGCCGAGAGTGAAGTTAAAATAGTTGCCAAATCTGAGAAATCTCACAAAAAAGACAAAAAGCGTAAAGGATCAGGTGGTAGTTTGAGCATCAGCATAGATTTCGGCCACTCGGACAGCGAATACAACCATCACGTGCACCATCATCACCATCATCACCATGTAACTCATGTGCAAACAGCCGAAGGGAATGAAGTCGAAACGGAAGTTGCCGTCGAACAAGTTGAGGAAAATCAAGAGACTACTGAACAAGTGAGAAAACTTGTTTAACTTATTAATAGCTGGATTGCATTTACCACATTCTCTCAAAAACTATTTTGATTTATCCATAAATATTCGACCATGTTCACCCTTTCATAGAGAATTATTTGACATGGTTTCCGCCGCATTTTAGCTAGTTATATTATCATGTGCTTAATTTATTTTTTAAAAAAGCTCATTATAATCATAAATGACCTCGTGTAGTTACAGGGAATAACTTTACAATCGTTGTCTTAATTTTTTTTATTACTCCATCGCGTGTTATTGTTCCCACCCCACTTTAGTGGGAGGGAGACCATATACTCAAATGGGTTTTTGTTCAGTCAATTTTCGCCGGTCGATATACTCATCGTAGAGAGTTGTGAGTGGTATCATTAAAAAGCCCGTCCAGCTTAGAAAATATGATTTAAAAAATTCTTGAATTTCCTATTCTACGGGGATTTATCCAAGTTTAAAGTTTTGTGAATAGTAGACAGATGATATCCGTTGTTTCTATTCACAAATTCCGTAATTTAGCCAAAAATTTTTGTTTATTTTGCTCAAATATTTTAAAATTGTACAAAAAAGTGTTAGTGGTTTTAACACTTAAGATAGAAGAAGGCTGATGAATGGTTTCATCTGAGCTTTTTTTAGCTTAAATTAAACTCAATTTTTTGAAAATTAAATTTTCTCATCAAAAATGGTGCGAAACACAACTTTTTAGCCCACTTGTTTTAGTTTGCCAGAAGTAGAGTCCAGAGAACAGCTAGCACAATAGTTTAAAACTCAATAAGAGGGCTTTTTTCGTTTCGGCTCCGTGAAATAAAATTTTTCTACTTTTTTTGCTAATATAACTCGATTTTTATGCAAAATGCACGATTTATTTTTGGTATATTAAAAAGTTTCAGTTGTCAAAATTGCCTATTTTGCAAATATGTTGAACAATTAGGCTTTTGGTTCGTCACGCAGCTAATTCAGGTCTAATTTTCTCAATTTTGTGAACTCTGATAATCAAAAATTTTTCCGACTCTTTTGGGGCACAATGTCCTTTTAACATATTTTTGCAATTTTTGTCTATTTATGTTATTTACTGACCAAAAATGATTTCAAATCAATGTTCAAATAACGTAAGTCCCGCTTAAATGAAATTGATTTCCATTGAACATTACATAATAGCTTTCGAGAACGAGCTCATGTTTTTTAAGGCTTCGACAGTACTTTTTTAAAAATTTTAAATTGAACTCTTGTGTTTTGCCTGCAATCTTTGTTCTCTTTTCAGCTTTATTGCTTAGTCTGACTAATCAAAAATTTCAGCTGGTCTCCTTAATTGGCTAATACAAAGCCAAACCGTGTTTTCAGTTAATATCTAACTCCTCCTATGACTTTGTATGCATCTGAGTGAAAAAATATTTGTGAAGTGTGAGCTGAGCACCTTTTATAACCCACTTCTGTCTACTTGCAGCTGATTCTCATTAAAGGCAGCTCAATCTTTGGTCTGTTTTTATAATAGTTTCATTCTAACAAATAGTTTCTTGGCATCTGTACTCTTAAGAAAACGTTGTATGACCATTTTTGAGGTCCACCTTTTTTTGCTTGGCAAATCATCACAAAAACTTCAGGTCCCATTCAGGCCCAAAGATTGCACATTTGAATATTTTTGATGTTTACGAGGCATACTTTATAATTTTAACGGCTCAGAAACATTTCTCTCACAAAATTTCTTGCAAGTATTCGTTTTTAACTGCATGTGTGGGCGTGTTGCTCTTTTTGAAGTCACTAGAAATATGATAAATTCAGAAAGATCCCGAAAACTTCATTTGGATATATGAATGAACTAGTTTAACATTTTGAAAATATAACTAATGGTCTTAATGATTTTATAAAGAAATATTTTCAAAAACAAAATGATATTTGAATCGGCACCCTTTCTGTTCTTGATTTTAATCTCATTTAACTTAGTCTCATTATCAATTGGTGTCATCAACCTTTTGCTGAAACAAACGTTTTTTGTTGGTTATATCATTTGACTAAAGTCTTTTTAGCTTAGACAATTCGTTTTGATAAGAGTTTTAGACATTTATTTTCATTAGAAATTTTAATGGTTTTCTAAGCGGGTCTATTTTTTATGTTTTGTTGTTTTTTGTGGACTCTGATAATCAAATATTGTTACGATTGTATTGGGGCACAATGTCTTTTCTGATGAAATTTTCTGATTATGTTAATTACTGACGGAAAAGTATTTCAATTCAATGTTCAGTTAACTTAAGTCCCACTTAAATGAAATTTATTTCCATTGAACATTACATATTAGTTTTCGAGAACGAGCTCATCCTTTAAGGCTTTGTCAGTTTTGTTTATTAAGAAAGTTTAGAGCGAACTCTTGTGTTTTGCCTGCAATTTTTTTTCTTTTTGCAGCCCTATTGCTTAGTCAGACAAATCAAAAATTTCTACTAGGCTCTATAATTGGCTAATACAAAGCATATCCGTGTTTGCAGTTGATATCTCAGAGCTCCTATGACTTCGTTTGCATCTGTTTGAAAAAAATATCAATGAATTTTGAGCTGAGCATCTTTTATATCCCGCTTCTGTCTACCTGCAGCTGGTTCTCAGTAAAGGCAGCTCACTCTTTCTTCCACGCGAACAAATTATTTTCTATAATATTTTTTTAACAAATGGTTTCTTGGCTTTTGTACTACGAGTTTCTTGAAGAAACGTTGTAAAACGTTGTAAAACGTTGTAAAAAATGTTCATTTTTAACTCTGTGTGTGTATTTGAGTGTGTGTGTTGTTCTTTTCATAGTCGCTCAAAATATGATAGATTAAGAAAGATCCCAAACACTTCATTTGTATATTTGAAAGAGTTTGTTTAATATTTTGAAATAATAGCTGATGGTTTTAATGATTTTAAGATGAAATAAGTTCAAAAACCGAAAATTGAATCGTCGCCCTTTCTGTTCTTGACTTCAACCTCCCTTAAGTTAGTCTCATTAAGATATAACTCATCAACTTTTTGCTGACACAAATTTATTGTTGGTTATATTATTTGACCAATGACTTTTTGGCTTAGACAATTTGTTTTTCAAAAGAATTCTTAACAGTTTTCTCAACTGGTCTATTTTTCATGTTTTACTGTCTATTTCAAATAAATTGTTTACAGAAGGAACTCATTGATAATCAACTGAAACCCAAGTGAAAAACAATAATTCAGTTATTAATGGTTCTCAAAATCTCATAGGCTTCAATACTGCTGTTTCTTAAAATATTTTGTTAAGTTTTGAGTTTTGCCCTGTCTAGTTTATTTTGCGTGTTCTAACCGAGTATTACAAAAACTGAGCACAATTGGACTCGTGAAGACTTATGAGTTTTTTGCTTGGGGTAGAAAATCTATGTTTTTTATAGATTTGAAATTGCTTGTTTTAAAACTAATCTATAGAATTTTAAGCTTTGACAATTTCTAAATTTTATTTGTCAAAAGGTAGCTTAGTCTCTAAAACTACAGGCTATATCCTCTCTTTAGCGGACAAAATCTTAATTGTTGTGTTTTAAAATGATGATTTCTTGGCTTTGATACTACGCAAAAAATGCAAAATTGGACAACTGCATTTTTTTTGAGGTCAGAAGAGTTTAATGTGGAAATCACTATGTTGTTAAAAAGGTACTCTATTGAACCCATTTATTATTCTCAGATAATAGATAATCACTTTAAGGGCTGTGACACCGCTTTCTTGATAAATTATTTGATTTATTAAAGCATTTTTGCCTGTTTTTGTCGATCTTTTTCGTAGTCCCATGACATAGTCTAGATAATGATGGTCTAAATTGCTTCCTTAAGAGTGTTAATTTATCATTTATTAATTGATTCCCTAATTATGCATCAAGAGGTTTAAATGAACCTTTATAACGATTTCTGTTGATACCTAATGGTTTTAGTCACTTAGAAAAAAAGTTTTCAAAAATGGAAACTTAATTTTGAACATTTCCTTTCTGCAGGTTTTTTTCAATTTGTCAGGAGCCTCATTGAGGACAGGTCTCATAGTTCTTTTGTTATTGTACAGATCAACTGGTGTAGTTTAGTTGTTATTTGATGTTATTTTAATTTTGTTATTGTGTTTTTTTCTAAACATAGACATCGAGTTACAAGGGTAATTAATGTTTGTTCTTATTTGAGTTTTACGTGTATCTTATCTCAGAGCCTCATTTTTGGCGGTGTTTCATCAACCCTCTAATTTTATTCTTTTAGTGGTTTGTTGAACAGTATGTGAATGTTTGAAAGTTTTCTATCTCTTACTTTTATGTTGAGCAGCTTTTTTTAGAAAGGGTAGTTGTATCAGGCCTTACGAGGCAAATTTATTATTGCAAGATCTTGTCACTATCAAATTACTTGGTTATAAAACTCATGGTTATCTTGCTGATAACTAAATATGTTTATGAAAAAAGTGCAAGAATCTGGAAACAAATCTTTCCACTCGGGTAGTTCAAAAAGGTATGTGATTTTATTTAATGTTCCAAGGTACAGACAGTAACTGAGGAAACAACGGAACAAACACAAGACGAATCCCAACCGGAGCCTGAAGCAGAACCGGAGGAAATTGAGCAACTCGGAGAAGCTGAAGAGCAAGAACCGGAACCTGAGCCCGAACCCGAACCAGAACCTGAACCAGAACCAGAAAGAGAGCCTGAACCGGAGCCAGAACCTGAACCAGAACCAGAACCTGAACCAGAGCCCGAACCAGAGCCCGAAGACGAAGAGTAAGCTTGTGAATGATTTCAAGTTATAGCGACTGTGAAAATCACCGATTTGCTACTCAGCAAAACTATCGAACAGTTTGGAGAATCGCAGATTTCCAAATCTTCACGAATATAATCAACTGAATGTCCTCTTAAATTAAGCTTTGTCAAATTTTTCTTCAGAACGCAGTATCAAAATCCACATTAATATCTTTTATTCCTTCTTAATCTTGGTAATATTTCCGAGTTTATTTGAAGCTCTCATGCAATTTTGCCCTGTCGCATTGATGTATTAAAATTTCCTCTGACCCCGCTTAATCAGTGTACAATTGAACCCTCACTCTGGTGCTACGCTTCTGTTAATTTTCTTCAAAATTGTGTGATGCATATCAATATAGACTTATTTTTGCATCTTTTATTTTGAATACCCGAACAGCCTGCAGAAAAAAAAACCGAATTAAAAGTTTTCGAGTATATGAAAAAATTAGGCCGCAATAACTAATTGAACTTAAAGTAAATTCAGCAATTAAGCTCCATAAGAAATTAAATAGGGTACAAAAAAAAGACGCAGCTAAAACGCAGAAACGGTTGTCGTCATTTCATAGCAAGCAAGATCAGAGAACATTTTGATTATTTAACCAAGATGGGTCAAGAATTGTAATAAGAACAAAATTTAATTTTCTCAAGTCCCTCTAAAAACACAGTAAATCTTTTCTGAGTCTGTCTAGAAAACATAATTGTTTTATTTCATTATTGCTCAAACCTTAATGGCTCAAACCTTATGGCTCAAAATCTGAAATTTATTCCCAATACTTTTTAATCTTCATAAGCGTCTCTCCGTAAGTGTAATAAATGCTAAATATAAATTTAAATTTACATGCAGATTTAAAAACAACGACATAATTACAAGATGTAAGAACCTTATTCCTTATTTAAATACATATTGCATATATAGAAAATGAGCAAAAAGAAGTGGGGCGAGAAAATGGTTTAACCCCAATTTAACAGTACGTTAATCGACGTCATTACGTAGCGAAAGTTCATTTGACGAGTAAATATACTACATAAGTTTGTCCTTCTTATATACAACCATGCATTAAGGTCAGGTTTATAAACGAGCGTGGATTGACAAGACATTTAAGTTCACGTTTTCCGCAGGTTTCTGAATATCTGTCAAAATTTTCAAATTTCACAAAGCCTGTTTTCAGACGGAGGGAAGATCTTTGTTACTTTTCATCTCATTCTATTCAGGCCGAGAATATTCAAAATAGAGTCAAGGGACGTCAAAAAGAAAATAACATAATTGAAAGGCTTGAAAAGAATCTAGCTGATTCACTTGAACTAGATAAAACAGTATTTCTAAATTCCTTTGCAGGTTTAAAATTGACAGAACTTTTTTTTAAAACATCACGCGTTTTCATCGTGTTCCTAATCTGCCTTCTTAGGTGAACTTTGGTGGAAACAGTATTTCTGGTTAATTGGAAATTGCCAATGCATTCAATCAACACTTCGCATCTGTTTTCAAAGAAGACACCAGCCCTCTTTCACTGCCACTTGCTAGACCACACAATTTGTCTAGAAGACATGTATTTGACCAAAAAAGAAGTAAAGTCGATTATTCGAAGTTGTCAATCGGGCTCTGAGTCATACGATAAAATGCAGCCAATTTTGTTGAAAAATTTTTCAGCTGCCATTGTCCCAGTTGTTACTGAGATATATAACGAAATTATAGATGAGTAAAAGTTTCCAAAGAGCTGGAAAAAAGCAGTAAATAACCTCTGCATAAAAAAGAATCGAGAAGACATAAAGAATTACAGAACAGTGTAGATATTGTGCGCGCTCTCTTTAATTTTCGTTCGAGAAGTTATTGTACAGAAAATTTAGAGATCGTTTATTGAAGAATTTAGACAAACACCAGCATGGTTTTAGGCCCAAGCATTCTACAATCACTCAAATGCTTGAATACTGTGGAAAAAATTGTTGTTATTTGAATGCTATAGAGGCTGCATTAAGCATTTATCTCGATATTGCAAAAGCGTTCGATACAAAAAATCGCAATGCAATTTTGTCGAAGCTTGCACGTTTTGGATTTGATAGCCAGTTTCTCATTTTTTTTGCAGATTATTTATCAAATAGAACGCAGTGCGTATTTATAAAAGATGAGTATTCATCAGAGTTAATTGTTACGAGTGGTGGTCCACAGTGACCGCGGTATTTATGTTCGCTGTGTACATAAACAACCTTCCATCTCCAATGGAGAACAGCACATATCTGTTTGCCGATGACACAAAATTAACTTGGAAGTCAAATGGATTTATTTTGGCTACGAAATGATGAAAACAAAGCTATCAAATGGTCAAAAGAAAACAGGTTGGAATTCCACATGGCTAAGTTTGAAGCTATATGTTTTGATGTGAAAAAAAACTGACCAGTGTAATGTCCATTTGTATGCAGTCGATACAGAAATGACATGCAAATCTTCGGTGAATGATCTTGATATAATTTTTTACTAATAAGTTGAAATGGGATAGTCATATCAGTCAGCGGCTGATGAAGGCACAAAAGCTTTTCTTCTTGAAGAGAAACTTTTTATCAGTTCCCCTTTACGCGTAAATGTCTGGTTATCGAATTGGCCAAATTGCAGAAAAATAGAAAAGATGCAAAGACGAGCGCTCAAGTGGGCTTTGAATAAGAAACTTTTTACCAATAGTGGCTACTGTGAGACCTTTATTTACCACAATTTGTTGCCAATAAATTTTTTTTTTGGTTCGAAATGATCTTCTTATGCTGAACAAAATTTACAACTAGTGCCCTCAAGTTTGATGATTTTTGAAAAGTTTTCAAGGAACCGCGCGGTAACCGTTCAGCAGCAAAACAATTTTTGAGGGCAAATTTTAATTGCACAAAATCAGTCAAATTGGAAGAGTTTTTATTTGAGAGTTATAAAATATGCAAATGTTCTCACCAGCGAAATGACGTCTCATCTTTTGACTGGACATTTCCAACAGTCTTATTTCGGAAGCAGTTGAACTCTCTTTTAAAATTAAAGGCTGTGAATTTTAAGTACTGTCAGTATCCTGTAAATTGGTACTGTTCTTGAAACTAATTAACAAAGTGATTCCCGTATCGCGGGTACCAAGTCAATTTAATAATACTAGTAATAATAATAATAATAATAATAATAATAATAATAATAATAATAATAATAATAATAATAATAATAATAATAATAATAATAATAACAATAATAATAATAATAATAATAATAATAATAATAATAATAATAATAATAATAATAATAATAATAATAACAATAATAATAATAATAATAATAATAATAATAAAAATAATAATAATAATAATAATAATAATAATAATAAAAGTAATAACAATATTAATAATAATAAAAATAATAATAATAAAAAACAATTTTAATAATAATAATAATTATAATTATAATTATAATAATAATAATAATAATAATAATAATAATAATAATAATAATAAAAGTAAAAATAATAATAATAATAATAAAAAAAATAATATTAATAATAATAATAATAATAATAATAATAATAATAATTATAATAATAATAATAATAATAATAATAATATTGAGAATCATTATACCCGAAAAATCGTGTGATTATTCATCACACGAGGAAAATTGTTGTGTGAAATGACGCATGACTCACACGAAAAATGTGGGGATTCACAAGAGTCACTTGTTGGGAGTCACTTAATCACTTGTTGGGAGTCACTTAATAAAATGTTGGGAGTCACAAGAATCACTTAATTTTGGAATCAAAAGAGAAAAAATAAGGTGATATCACACGAGAGAGTTTTGGAGTGTTTTGCTACCTGTTGACGCCATTTGCAATCCGTCTAATCACCTACCGGTTCTGGAAAATTATTATGACTAATCTGAGGGATCTCTTAGGTCCAAAAGTACATATTTGTGCAAAAAAGATCAGAGAACATCTGAAAAATTTAATTTTGATAACGCAAACTGATAACTTAATTTTGATAACTGTTTGCAAACAATAACACGCGCGTCAACTTCACATACCCGTCAACTTCACATACCCGTTGTCGACAGCCCTCCGTCGAGAGCCAGCGCAGAAAGGAAAATAGCAATTTGCAAATTAACAATTAAGAGCCTACAGTCTGAACCGAGACTTCAATTTACTATTTACAGTACCCCTTGCTTCCACAACAACCAAAATTCCGTGGCCTGATAGTCGAAAGGTAAGGTGTGTGATTCATACGCCAATAATTGCGAGTTCAATCCCCTGCCTCCGTGAAGCTGTCTGTGTGAGGATAAGCTCTTACGTAACCATAGCTTCAGGTCCACCATAGCCTGACCAATGTTGGCTGCAATGATGGTACCACGTGAAAGCTTCAGACGCAAAAAAAGTGGCCAAAGTCACCAAAACAAGAGCAATGCTGCTCATGAAAATATACAGAGTGAAATGTGGGGAACAATAAGCAAAAGGGCGGCTGAGAACAGGCTGCGGTGGCCTAATGCTGTTCCGCTGCGATTTCGCAGAAACCACAATTTTTTAATTAGAAACTTTGTCAGCGATATATTCTATAGATGCTTTATTATAAACTATTCACTAGCTTCGAGAGAGAGAGAGCACATTTATAGTCAGATAAATTCAGACGAAGTTAAATTGTTCAGTCTATTTTAGCCGAGGCTTATTGGTGTTAACAACAGTTACGACCAAAGTCAAGTTCCCAATTTTTGGACGACTGGCTTTTTATGTTGTACAGTATCGTCTGTCGGCCATCTTGAAATGATGTACAAAAAATGAATATAAAAATCAACAAAATTTACTAACATTTCCAAACAACTGATGCAATCTGGCACGCATCACAAAGAGGTCCGGGTTGTCACTCTCGGCCTCAATTCTCCTATTTACAAGTGCAAGACACTCCCCGTGTCTCTGAAGTGAAGCCAGACAAGCAATGCTTCTAGTGTGGTATCCAACAGTGTCTGGACGCATCTCGGCTGCTCGTGAGAAACATTCGAGAGCCTCAGGAAACTGACCCTGGTTAACATCCATCATCGAAAAAAGTTATCATCCATGGTTAACATCCATGATATAAAATAAATATTACAACTCGTATGTACTATTTTGTTGCCCGACAAGAGAGTAGTTAAGCAATGCTTGTTATGATCAATGATCACTTGCATCCCAATGAGCGGAGGAGAAACCTTGTGAACTTTTAATTCGGATTTTTTCCGATTGTGCTCCCCCCCCCCCCCCCCAAGCTTAGTGGTTGCATATTATTTGCACCCCCAGACCCCAGACGCACTTGCAATATTTTTACATAATGATTTACCACGTAATAACACGTGCTCTGTAACTGGAGACGACAGAGGCAGATCGTACCGGGGGGGGGGCAGGGCATAGACGGAAAAGATTCTTTAATTCAATCCAATGAGATATAAGGGATTTGTGAACTTTGATCTCACCCAATGAGCAGTTATACGAAAGCTTTATTAAGGTACCAAAAAGAGACGAGATCAAAAATTATGTTAATTTGGGTATGTTATCAAGAACTAACCGTTCAGTTTATGAACATTTTAATCAACATCAATTGCACCAAACTAAGATTTCTTTAATTTAATTATTTCAATTGGTTTTCTTTCCAAAATAACATCCGCTACAAAACAGCCTCCATTTACAAAAAAAACCTATAAAAGGCGCCTTTGTGCAATTCCAATTAGCCTACCGGCTGGTAAAGGAGCATAAAAAGGGATTGATTACTTGGTCATACCTGGTCAAAGAGCACTTGTCCATAGAAGAAGTAGATGAATGCCAGTCTCTCAAAGTGCTCTGGCTCGTCTGGCAACAAGTGACACACTTTCTTGTAGTTGAGCACTGCAGACTCAAAGTCACACATGTCCAGATAGATTTCAGCTCTCATCTGAACATAGAGCTCACAGAAACAATAGGGAAAATTTTTTCTAACTCTTTTAAGCATGAATCAGTAAAAAAATTGATATACTAGCCTTTCCACATTATAGCCCACCCACCCCCCCCCCCTCCCCGCCCACTCCCACAGAGTTATACCCCTACCACCCCCCCCCCCCACACACACACACACACACACACACACACACACACACACACACACACACACACATACACACACACACAATTAAGGCCCCATCATGGGGTGTATTTAGGGTATAAGGGGGGGGGGGGGGGGATAAGATTACGGCATATGCATATCGACTATAATTGAAAAGACCCGAATATTGAAAAGACCCTCTCGAACATTGCATGACATGAAGTTGCCCAGCTAAACATTCACCAGCAGAAATTTGAATCTAGCATTGACAAAATTTTACCTGGTAAGGTTCAGCCAGTTCGTGCGCAGTCATTTCTGACTCCTTTTGCTGAATCGGTCTTGTCGATGGCTGTATCATAATCAACTTTATTAGCTTAGTAAGTGCATCATCTATATCGCCCTTCTGAAGAAATTTCTTGGCTTCTTTCAATCTGAAAAATACAAAACTAAAACTGGTTCCTTGAGAGCTCTTTAACAACTGGGACGGTCGCAGGATAAATTCCATTAGAAGTTCTTAAAAATAAAAACTGAGTTGCTATGATTTTTAGGGAAAATCTTACAAAAAACGAAACATTTTAAATTGAATGATTTTGTTTTAAAAATGATGATTTTTGATCTTAAATTTATGAAAGCAGCTGTTTTAACAAACAATTTTCAAAACAGTTCTAACTTTGAAACATGCCCAACAACTAACAAAGAATAGAAAGTAACAGAAAGCATTCTGAAAGCTTTTACAATGTTGATGGCCAACTGTTAAGAATTCTACACAGAGAAGTTAACCTGATAAAAATTGTGGAAGATAATAGTATTGTAGGAGTCCTTCATGCACGTGAATTACATAAGTTCAACAAGACAACATAATTTTTGGCATTGTAGTTATAATTATATGTTTACGATGAAAGTGCTATTTCTATACAGGCAACAAACAGATGAAAGGCACCCATTGGACTGATATAGTTTTACTAAGCAAATGGATTTTGTTTCAATACTATAAGCGGGAAAGAAACAAGACTATTGACACTGTTGAATTTTTGACGGGGGACTTCATTCGACAAGAGTGGCGAGCAATATCAATGGCCATTTAGAATTCTTTCTGTAAAAACTAAAACTATTAAAAATGGCCCGAGGTTCGTGTTCATAATAGCTCTGCAAAAAGAGCGAATCATACCAACAATTTAAATTTATAGCAATTTTTACTGAAAAGGGCTTCATTAAAAATGAGCCAGCTCTGAACAAAATTTTACCAAAATAAGAAATTGGCTCAAGTACAAGGGTTATAAATTGATCTATATAATTATCTAGCTTTTAAAAATAATGTTCAGAATTTTTCAAAATTTTCCATGGAAAATACGTGTACTCGACTGTTGGTTAAATAAACGGATGCCTACATTTGAAAAATATTTACTTTGAAACTTTTTTAAACCATCAAAATATAGTTGGATTATATTGAAAAATCAATTAGTAATGACACTGATCTGTGTCCGATTCTCCAATAGTTGTCCTGTAAGAAAAAGTAAAACTGTTTTTCTTTCCTCAGTCTTTTGGATAATCAAGGCAAATGCTTGCAAGTTTGGGTACGTTTTCAAAGTCATGAAAAGGATATATACACTTCGTTCGAAACGTGACTAGGCATTGCTTAATCAATTGTTTCCTCAGTTAATTGTTCCGACCCTCTTGAGGGGGGGGGGAACTATATACTCAAATGGGTTTTTTTTTTGTTCCGTGAATTTTCGCCGCTCGATATATTCATCGTAGAGAGTTGAGACTGGTATCATTAGAAAGCTCGTCCAGCGTAGAATATGAAATTAAAAAGATTTTTTTAATTTTCGTTTTCTACTGGGAGTTATCGAGGTTTAAACTTCTGAGAAAAGAAGAGTGAATTCACGTTGTTTTTATTCCCATTTTCCGGAATTTTTGCCTAAATTTTCGTCAATTTTGCTAAAATTTGTTATGATTTTTAAGAATAGTGTCGTTGATTTTATTTTTGAAGACGAAAAAGCATTGTTGGTTGTTTTGATTTAATTTTTTTGGTCAAAAAGTCTGGATAAACATTTCAAAATTTATCCTTTTTCATCAAAAACAGCACGAAATAAGCTACTTTAGTCCACTTTGATTAAATTTGCCGACAGTACACCCCCAAACAACACTCTTACAATCTTTGTAGACTCAGAGGGGGGCTATTTCTACTTCAGAGTCCGCTGAGAGTGCACTGTAGTTAAAACTTTGCCATTTTTTGCTAACTTTACTCATTGATTATCAAAAATGCAGAATTTATTTTGAGTTTTCAACTAACAAATTATCTATATCTACAACATTCGAAAAAAAAATTGTTCCTAACGGACAATAAGTATTAGCAGGGCTAGTTTTGGGCCATTCTTAGACTGTTACAATCCAAAAAAAATCGGGTTGTAGTCAGTCGGTCTTTTTTTTTAAAAAAAAAAAGACTTTTTTTAATAATAAAGAACAGAACATATCAAATCAAAGCTCAGGAGTGATAGGTCCAACCAATTCGCTTGCTTAGCAGCTCCAAGCTAATGCATTTAGTTTTTTAATTGAAAGTTTATGGTCGTTTCTTTATTTAAAAATAATTGACTTTTCAATAAATAATGGCTTAATGAACTTTTCCTCTATATTTTTCTTAATTTGTTCGTTGTCCAGCTTAGTGTCAGCAAAGAAAGACTGCTTCTTCTTTCTACTGATTTAACATTTATTCTCGGTTGCAGTTTTAAGCTGAAGTTATTGTTTTCTGGCTTTGATACTACAAGATTTCAGATTTTTGTTTGTTTTGATATTTGCCAGCTATTCGCGTTTTCTAATTTTGTCACAATATCACATTATTGACAGTTCTCAAGTTACCTTATTAGCATTCAGAATAAGACACAATTGAACATATTAAAATCCTGAAAGATATACATCATCGTTTTAACGGCCTCGACGCCTCTTTCTTGAAGAAATCAATTGAATTTTTTAATTTTATCTTCGACTGTCATTTATACTTTGTCGTTTCGGTCGTATGAAATTTCCTGTATAGTGATAGCTTTCATTGGTTTTTCATGGAAAAAAAGAAGAACCGATGTTCTGATATTAGTAGATAGCTGATGGCTTTCATGACTTTGAAAACAATCTTTTTTCAAAATTGAAAAAAAAACTTTTTAACTTAGCAATTTTGTTCTTTTTATGTTTCTTTTTGTTACCTAATCTCGTTACTTAATTACAGGTCAAATATGACATTATGGGTGTCAAGGGAATAAAAGGGATTGGTTTCCCAAAATTTTTTTAAAAGAATTTGTTATGACCTTGCTGGCTTCGACACCGGTTTTTCACAAAAAAAAGTAAATTAATTTGATTTTTGTCATATTTGACGTTCTTTTAGTAGATGCAAGAAATATTCTGGATAATTACAGGTCTCGAGGGCTTCTTTTTCATGAATAAACGACCCTATTTAAATAGCTCTTTTCGTAATTAATGCCTTTCATGGCATTGAATGTAATTTTGTTTCGAAAAAAAAAGTTAAAAGTATTACATACTTTAGCACTTCGCTTTTTTGTCTACTTGTTGCCTAGTCTTACTAATGAATGGCCACGTACTACATTATAGCTGTTTCAAGAATGCGCAATCAAATATATTTTGAGTGCCAAAATTTGGCTTGACGGTTTTGACAGCGTTTTCTGGCAAGTTTCAATTGAAATTTTGTTTGTTCTTTGTTGTTCTTTTTAGCCGCTTTAAAAAATGAATAAGGACAGGTCCTAATGCCCTTCAATAGAAGCGGTGGTAATCGTAAATTTGTGGTAATATTAATTGATTCCTAATGGTATTTATTACTTTGAAGTTAACTGTTTCAAAAAAAATAGGTTAATTTTTTTACTTTACTGTTTTTGTTCTTTTTATGTTTCTTTTTGATACCTAATCTCGTTAGTTAATTACAGGTCAAATATGACATTATGGGTGTCAAGGGAATAAAAGGGATTGGTTTCCCAAAATTTTTTTAAAAGAATTTGTTATGACCTTGCTGGCTTCGACACCGGTTTTTCACAAAAAAAAGTAAATTAATTTGATTTTTGTCATATTTGACGTTCTTTTTGTAGATGCAAGAAATATTCTGGATAATTACAAGTCTCGAGGGCTTCTTTTTCATGAATAAACGACCCTATTTAAATAGCTCTTTTCGTAATTAATGCCTTTCATGGCATTGAATGTAATTTTGTTTCGAAAAAAAAAGTTAAAATTATTACATACTTTAGCACTTCGCTTTTTTGTCTACTTGTTACCTAGTCTTACTAATGAATGGCCACGTACTACATTATAGCTGTTTCAAGAATGCGCAATCAAATATATTTTGAGTGCCAAAATTTGGCTTGACGGTTTTGACAGCGTTTTCTGGCAAGTTTCAATTGAAGTTTTGTTTGTTTTTTGTTGTTCTTTTTAGCCGCTTTAAAAAATGAATAAGGACAAGTCCTAATGCCCTTCTATAGAAGCGGTAGTAATCGTAAATTTGTGGTAAAATTAATTGATTCCTAATGGTATTTATTACTTTGAAGTTAACTGTGTCATAAAAAATAAGTTAATTTTTTTACTTTACTGTTTTTGTTCTTTTTTGTATAACTGTTACCAAACCTTTTTATGGACTGGTCGCATATGTTTTCTGGTGATTTATAAGTTATTTTTGTTTAGTTTTAGGTTTATGTTGACTTTGTTATTAAATTTAGTTTTTAAGAGGGACAAAAATTTTTTGATGTAATTAATGTTTGTTGTTGTTGTTTGATTTTGCTGTTCGTCTTGACTCGCTTTCTTAATATTGACATATTACAGCCATCTAATGCATCAATTTTTACTCCACTGAGTTATTTGCTTTGGAGGCTATCTTATCGTTCATACAGAATTTTTTGAAAAAGAGTTGGGCTTTTTTGGGATTCGCAAAAAATAATTTTTGGGTTTTTCTATCTGTTCCTCATTTGGTAGACAATTATGCCAAAACTGTGGATGGGCGGGGTCGGAACCTTATGTGCCATCGCACATTGCCGAGCCGCCTCGTTTCAATATAAACTCAAGATCACCTAATAAAACAGATTTCAATCTAATAGTAATTCACATCAGAGTCTAAAAACATATTGTACAAACGAAAGCGACGGTTCAGCAAACCATTCAGCCAGTAATGGCAGCAAGATTATTCTCTAATTGCACAAAGTAGTGAAAAACAACATTCATGTGTTTCAATTGCTGGTAATCCTGCAAACCAAATAAAGTAGATCTTGATATTGATACACCAGGATTTATATTATCCGATCATTACAGCCGAAATCTCCTGGAACCGCAATCAGTACTCTGAGACAAACAGAACATCGGTCATTGAAAGACAAACATTTTTAGTTGTCACATTTTTCAAGAGACGATATCTTAATTATTGGAGGGAGAACAAAAAGTTTTTCCGTGGTTTATAACGCACAATGAACTGGAATTTGAGAAATACTTTTTCAAAATAAAATACTATGATTATGCGGTCCAAAAAGATTGCGGTCGTCTTCTCAGCTATTGTCACAGTTATTTGATGGTTAAAAATCTGTTAAAATTTTGCCAAAACGACCCCTTTAAAGCTCGGTAATCTCCGCGACAGATATCGACATCAATAACTATTTGTGCTTCCTTCCCGCAAACATGTTTCAATATTGTTCGATTTGATTTAGTTCGTAGAATTTCTTGAAAAAAAGTCAGGAGAAAAAAAAATGAGAAGATCATAGAAACGGAAATATAAATCGACGCCTCCAAATGCTCCCTGAGGCATCGCAATTGCCAAGTCCCAATAATTTACGGTATCAAATGAAATTTCTGAAATCTGTTTGAGGGCATAACATTTGAACGTCTAGCAAAGTCGAATAAGGTAAATGTGCAATTAAATTTAATTGTTCCGACCCTCTTGAGGGGGGAGGAACTATATACTCAACTGGTTTTTTTTTGTTCCGTGAATTTTCGCCGCTCGATATATTCATCGTAGAGAGTTGAGACTGGTATCATTAGAAAGCTCGTCCAGCGTAGAATATGAAATTAAAAAGATTTTTTTAATTTTCGTTTTCTACTGGGAGTTATCGAGGTTTAAACTTCTGAGAAAAGAAGAGTGAATTCACGTTGTTTTTATTCCCATTTTCCGGAATTTTTGCCTAAATTTTCGTCAATTTTGCTAAAATTTGTTATGATTTTTAAGAATAGTGTCGTTGATTTTATTTTTGAAGACGAACAAGCATTGTTGATTGATTTGATTTAATTTTTTTGGTCAAAAAATCTCGATAAACATTTCAAAATTTAGACTTTTTCATCAAAAACAGCACGAAATAAGATAATTTAGTCCCCTTTGATTAAATTTGCCGACAGTACATCCCCAAACAACACTCAAAAAATCTTTGTAGACTCAGAGGGGGGCTATTTCTACTTCAGAGTCCGCTGAGAGTGCACTGTAGTTAAAACCTTGCCGTTTTTTGCCAACTTTACTCGTTGATTATCAAAAATGCAGAATTTATTTTGAGTTTTCAACTAACAAATTATCTATATCTACAACATTCGAAAAATCAGTTATTCCTAACGGACAATAAGTATTATTAGGGCTTGTTTTTGGCCATTCTAGGACTGTTACAATCCAAAAAAAATCGGGTTTTAATCAGTCGGTCTTTTTTTTTTTAAAAAAAAAGACTTTTTTTAATAATAAAAAACAGAACATATCAAATCAAAGCTCAGGAGTGATAGGTCCAACCAATTTGCTTGTTAAGCAGCTCCAAGCTAATGCATTAAGTTTTTTACTTGAAAATTTACGTTTCCTTTTTAAAAATTATTGTTCTTTCAATAAATAATGGCTTAATTAACTTTTTCTCTAATTTTTTTCTTAATTTGTACAACTTCCAGCTTAATGTCAGCATAAAAACGACCGCTTCGTCTTTCTACTTATTTAACATTTATTCTCAGTTGCAGTTTTAAGCCTGAAATTATTGTTTTCTGGCTTTGATAACACAAGATTTCAGATTTTTTTGTTTTGATATTTGCCAGTTTTTCACGTTTTCTAATTGTGTCACATTATCACATTTTTGACGGTTCTCATTTCACCTCATTAGCATTCAGAATAAAGCACAATTTAATATATTAAAATTCTGAAAGATATACATCATCGTTTTAACAGCCTCGACGCCTCTTTCTTGAAGAAATCAATTGAATTTTTTAATTTTGTCTCTAACTGTCATTTATACTTTGTCATTTTGGTCGTATGAAATTTCCTGTATAGTGATAGCTTTCATTGGTTTTTCATAGAAGAGTAGAAGAACCGATATTCTGATATTAGTAGATAGCTGATGGCTTTCATGACGATCAAAACAATCGTTTTCCACTTTTTTTCAACTTCGCAATTTTGTTCTTTTTATGTTTCTTTTTGTTACCTAATCTCGTTAGTTAACTACAGGTCAAATATAACATTATGGGTGTCAAAGGAATAAGAGAGATTGGTGTCCCAAATCTTTTAAAGAATTTGTTATGACCTTACTGGCTTCGACACCGGTTTTTCACAAAAAAAGTAAACTAATGTGATTTTTGTCATATTTGACGTTCTTTTTGTAGATGCAAGAAATATTCTGGATAATTACAGGTCTCGAGGGCTTTTTTTTAATAAACGACCCTATTTAAATAGCTCTTTTTGTTATTAATGCCTTTCATGACATTAAAAGTAATTTTGTTTCGAAAAAAAAATTACATACTTTAGCACTTCGCTTTTTGTCTGCTTGTTACCTAGTCCTACTAATGAATAGCCACGTACTAAATTATAGCTGTTTGAAGAAGGCGCAATCAAATGTATTTTGAGTGCCAAAAATTGGCTTGACGGTTTTGACAGCGTTTTCTGGCAAGTTTCAATTGAAATTTTGTTTGTTATTTGTTGTTCTTTTTAGCCGCTTTAAAAAATGAATAAGGACAGGTCCTAATGCCCTTCTATAGAAGTAGTGGAAGTCGTAAATTTGTGATAATATTAATTGATTCCTAATGGTATTTACTACTTTGAAGTTAACTGTGTCAAAAAAAATAAGTTAATTTTTTTACTTTACTGTTTTTGTTCTTTCTTGTATAATTGTTACCAAACCTTTTTATGGACTGGTCGCATATGTTTTCTGGGGATTTATAAGTTATTTTTGTTTAGTTTTGGGTTTATCTGACGGTATGTTGATTTTGTTATTAAATTTTGTTTTTAAGATGGACATAAATTTTTTGATGTAATTAATGTTTGTTGTTGTTGTTGTTTGATTTTGCTTTTCGTCTTGACTCGCTTTCTTAATATTGACATATTACAGCAATCTAATGCATCAACTTTTACTCCACTGAGTTTTTTGCTTTGGAGGCCATCTTATCGTTGATACAGAATTTTTTGAAAAAGACTTGGGCTTTTTTTGGGAATCGCAAAAAATAATTTTTGGGTTCTTCTATCTGTTCCTCATTTGGTAGACAATTATGCCAAATTTGTGGATGGGCGGGGTCGGAACCTTATGTGCCATCGCACATTACCGAGCCGCCTTGTTCACTTTATGAACGCATGTTACAAACACTGTTAATGCGTCGATCGCCCGTTGTTCCAAAAAGTCAATCGTGAGTAATCACATGGACATGTCTGCATGGTTGATGGCGAAAGTGGTTCCGCCTGTTTATGGCAAGAAGTGGAATTTGAGATCAAAGAACCGTAAATATTTTTCAATGTTAAATTTTTTCATAAGTATCTTTAGTATCTTAATAGTATCTTTTGCAAGAAAGGTTTTTGACTTCTAATGGCGTTACATAAAATGGCGAGTAAAGCTTTGATCTAAATTGCGCGCAAAATTTTATGCATAAAACTGGCTTTTATATATACTGAGCAAAAAGTTATCTATCAATTTGTTCAAAACTGTTAATGACAGATAGATGTGTCGAATGTTGCGCAATAACAATCAGGACCAAGAAGACAGAGAGCAAAACTTGAGAACTTTGACCGCGGTCCGGTTCCTCGCACAAAACAGTTGCAACCACTCCCCCCCCCCCGAACTGTCTCCAAAACAAAAACTTGAAAACTTGTCTAATTGAACATTGTATCCCTTTGTTTATGACTAGAACGATGAATTCTTAAGGATACATTACATCGAAAATGGACACTCACATATCTTTACACTTCTTTGTTAGGAGTGAGTTGTAACTGGGCATGGCCTCTCGTTTCTTCACCTCTTGTGTCTCTCGTTCACGCTGCTCTTTCAGCTCCGCCATTTTCTTCATATCATTCTCCAACTCAGAGCTGTTTTTCCTTGTCTGCTCACTATTTTCCTCATCATTTGACCTCTGTTTGCCTTCCGTCATTTCGCCATTTTCGCACTCTTCCGAATTTTGGTTCCCTGATTCCATTTTGTCGTTAATGTCACCTTGCTGAGTGTTACCATTTGGAGTACTTTGAGTAACCACGTCCATACTGTCAAATTTTTGTCCCAAGTCTTTAATTTTGATCAGCTTAATTTGACCCTGGTCCTCTACTGCTCGTTTTTTGAAAGGTTTTAAGCTGTTAAATTATTCAAAATATTGATCCACATTTTGTTTTTACGTTGGTTTTTAGTTACATTTACGTTGATTCAATAAGATTGAACATTTAAACGTTTTAGCTTTTTTACTATGCTCCAATAGAGCTTTGCAGAAAAATACGAGTAGAAAACAATGCATATAGGCTACAAGCGCTGGTTATAACATAAAATCTATAATCACTCAATGTTAAAATCAAATAGCATTACCAACGTATGAATTTGTACTAATCGGGTTGCTGATAATATGGTTTTTCATTATAACAGAAAACACGGAAGCATTATCTTTGTCACAATTTTGATTCTGAGTTTCTCGGCCAAATAAATCATTTGCTTCAATTGACATAGACACTTGCGTTTTCAAGTTGTCCCAACAAGATTTTGAGCAAGTTCATGGTGGAATGAAGTGAAACAGATTTCCTAAGGACAATTTTTTTTTGGTATTTTGCGCATTTTTCCTCTCTTTGTGATAACGCTATACGTATGAACAAAAAAAACCGAAATCCAGCTCTGAAAAATAGTTTCTCTTAGTTTTTCACGCGTTCGTTCACTGCTAAAACTCCAACTTGCTGGTTTCCTGTAAGTATCTGATGACCAGATCATTTTTGGAGCCTCTTTTTTCTCACTATCTTTTGATATCTTTAAAACATTTATAGGGAGCATAACAGTCTGCTTCAGAACATAAATGTCATCTGTGGCTTTAAAAACCTAGCGAAAACTAGAAGATTTAATCAAACCAAATCAAACGCCAACCCTTGCTCAAACATAGCTATAGTTTAAAAAATCGGGCTGACTAGGAAAAAATAATTGTCAGCTATTGTATTATTTTCTGTAATGAATATTGCACGAAAATTTCAGACCAAACCCGACTGATTCCCAAAATATCCTTTATTTTTCGAAATTCCATTGTAATGATGACATAGAATGACGGAATTTACAATTCTCAAGTGTACATTTACACTCTGAATGGTTTTCTTTCAGTAATTTTTTTGAAGCATTACCCAAAAAGTAATAAATATTTTGTTTTCTTAAAATTACAAGTGCTCTGTAAACAACGCTATAGAAACAACAGAGCTCTGTAAACAACAGAAAACTCAAAAAGTACGACCCCATTATCAAATGAAAAGCTGGAACTTTACAAAGCTCTGTTGCCTGTGTCAATTATCTTTAGCAAAAAGAACCCTTGGCAACAAAAAAATCATTAAAGAGCAAAGAGTGACAAGCAGTCAGAACTTGGTTTTTCGGGTCTTACGAAAGAAAAGGACAAAACACTTAGCAAGAAAGTCATAGTTCACTATAATCAAATCAGTGACGAGATACACACACACACACACAATAACACACACACACACACACACAACACAAACAAGCACCACGCACACGCATATAAACACACAAAAACAAACAAACAAACACACAAACACTTAGACGCCGATATTGATAGAAAATCTCACTGTTAAAGCAAATTCGGGGGTGAATAAATTGCGGTGTTGATTGACTGAGGCGTTAACATAAACGGTGGTAAATTATAGGGGATTAGACTAATTAGATCGGCTTGAAAAGAAGTAGAACCCTGTGTAAGTTTTGAATGACCATTGTAAGTGAAATAACAAAGCGATTAGGGATTTGGTTAATGAAAACAGAATCAAAAGTAAAAAGATATCCATAAATCTTCAATTGCGACGGATTTTCCGTAATTGCAATACTTAATAAAATTAGATCATATAAATGCTGTTTGCTTGCCAGCAATAGTAACTGAAACTCAAAACAGTGGACAAAATTACGTAATGAAGAGCGTAATTATTCATTTTCGTTGAAATTCGTTGAAACAGTCGCTTCCCTGGTTATGCAAGAATTCATAACTTGCAAGAATCTTTCAAGATTTTGAATTTATTTGGAAGGGTATTTAATTTTTTCTCCAAGATTAGCATTTCAGTATCGAAATATATATGGATATGAAAAACTTAACCAAAACTTACTTCCAGTGCCAATTAATGAGCAAAAATTTATATTTAATATTTAAATTAATTAATATTTAAATTACTATTATGAATTAGTTCATTAAACTCATTTATAGTGTATTTCCGCGCTAAAAAATTTCGACAAAAATGGTACTGCAAATTTTCGCTTTCGAGGTTTCTGAAATTGAAGTAATTTTGATTGTTAAATTTCTGTTTCGAGAAAAAATAGGGCATCGCCTTCCAATTGAATTCATGATTTTGCAAGATTCTTGCAAGTTGTCAATTCGTGCTTTACTAGGGTTCTCATAAATATTATAAAGCTGATACTAACTCTGAAAACTGATTTTGATTTTTCGGACTTCGACAATTAGAATTTCACAAAAACTTTTTTTCAGTGTAGGTTTTTCAATTGTTTTTGTTGTTGGATTTGAGAAACTTCAATTTACATGTTCGTTTAGGGGGTTCCCTTCAGTTCGGTAAGAGGGTTCCAATTTAGAGTTTCCCTCAGAATATTTCTGTTGGAAGCTGCCTCCATTTCCATTAATGGTGAATTCAGTTGGATTTGCATAGTAAAGACTAACTGAGTGTAAATTAAGTTGAGATAGTTATTTGTGAGATTGTTCATAATGATGTCAACAAAAAAGCCGCAAGCAAGCTTCACATCGAATTCAAAAATTGACAGAACATGGTTATAATAACTGAAAATTTTTTGTATATTTTTATAAAAATATAAGTTACTAAGCATGTACTTGATATATCCCCCTCCTGATTCAGAGCATTCAAGAAAATTAAAACATTACCGAATAACGTTGGAATAATTGCTCAAGTGAAAGCAGGAATATATTGTAGCCTCTTTCAATCGGGCTGTGGGTGCTAAATAAATTCACAAAGGGGGCTACACAAAGCGGGAGTCATTAGAAGTGAAAAAAATTACGCCAAATTTGACACACTTTTCATTTGAGTTTTAGTAGTGAACTGTCGCCAGCGCTGGCTTGTGAATGGAGAAATTTAAATCACGCAAAACGAAATAGTCAAGGACGCAAAAGTCATTCGAAAAAAAAAACAAAACCTCCAGGAGAAAATTTGGCATCAAAAAATTACCCGAAAAACGCCGGAATGAACTCCAAGACAAAGCTAACATAAATTCTGACCAAAAACTAACTGGTTAAACTTTTACTTTCAGTATACCAATCAATTTGAAAAATCATACGCAGATAACAAATGATCATGGAAAAGGCAATTTTTAAAAACTTTTTTTTGGATTAAAAAAAGATTAACTCTTATGACTAAATTGTGTTGAAAAACAAATATCAAATAATTGGAAAACATAAGCAACGATAAATCTCGAAAAAAAACCCGAGAAAGAGAAAAAAGAAAAGAATTAAAGTACAAAATCTATAAAAAAGAAATTCAAATTCTCTAAAAATTGCAAAGTATCCAAAACTGTCCTTGTTACGCCTCAGAAAACAGTTGCTGCGGATTGATTGAGCTCTCACACGGTACCTAAAGGCACCGAATAGCACGTCAAACATGGCCAGTTGATTGATTAAAATTCATTAAGTTATTGATTAAATTGATTGAATTATTTTCTATGTGCCGCCAAGACTTCAATTTTCTTCTCTTAGTGCCGTAGCCCTACCAAATAATCTAATCAAACAATTGATTTTGAAAAAAAAATCCTGAAATCCAGTAAAAAAAATTCAGCAAAAATCTCTCAAAACAAAAAATAAGCAAAAAAGTTTAAATTTAGCCTACTTTTTTCAGCTAAGACAGACATAAGTTGATATTAAGGAGACCAAAAGGCCTAAATAAAACTTAAAATCTAATTTCAACCACAACATGTACCCCAGACCTTGAAAACAGGACAAAACGTACAAAACCGTTATAAAAAAGCATAAGAAAATGCAAAATAGAATAACAGATCAAGATTGCATAAAACTCTAATATATGATTGAGATGGTCAAAAATGCTACCAAACGTTTAATTACTGGTTTAGAAAAACCACTTTAGAAGGAACGGCAAAAAGAAAGGGTAAAAACAAAGAATTGATTCCAGAAAGCCC
Source organism: Convolutriloba macropyga (assembly GCF_964194025.1). Classification (NCBI taxonomy): domain Eukaryota; kingdom Metazoa; phylum Xenacoelomorpha; order Acoela; family Convolutidae; genus Convolutriloba; species Convolutriloba macropyga. The sequence goes on from NC_134477.1 coordinate 31,668,720, forward strand.
CATGTGATAAAAAAAACTGTGCCCTCTTAACGAAAATTTCTTTACAGCTACTTTTCTTGCTCATTTTCTCTCTTAAAACGCGGCGTGAAAAAAATCACTATTTTTTCTCTGCTGTTCAGATCCTCAGCCGTTTTACCTAAACACTTTCACGTGCGGCATTTGCTTTTGCATCTTGATTTAAATACACACCAAATTACTTCTGCATCTAGCTTTATATACACACCAAATAAATACACACCAATAAAGACACTTCGCCAAATCTCCTCGTAAAAATTTATAAGATTAACAAAAACTGCATCATACTTCCTTCGAGAGCAATTAACATTTACAAAACAAATAATTAACTGGCACTCTGATGTCTAAATAAATAGGCGACGGATTTTAATTACAAAACGGTTCCACATTGGGCGTGCGTCGACTTCATTAGATTATATGAGTATAACAATTAATCAAGTTGCGATAACTTTTGCATAGCTTATCAATCAAATTAGACACCGATATTGATAGAAAATCTCACTGTTAAAACAAATTCGGGAGTGAATAAATTGCGGTGTTGATTGACTGAGGCGTTAACATAAACGGTGGTAAATTATAGGGGATTAGACTAATTAGATCGGCTTGAAAAGAAGTAGAACCCTGTGTAAGTTTTGAATGACCATTGTAAGTGAAATAACAAAGCGATTAGGGATTTGGTTAATGAAAACAGAATCAAAAGTAAAAAGATATCCATAAATCTTCAATTGCGACGGATTTTCCGTAATTGCAATACTTAATAAAATTAGATCATATAAATGCTGTTTGCTTGCCAGCAATAGTAACTGAAACTCAAAACAGTGGACAAAATTACGTAATGAAGAGCGTAATTATTCATTTTCGTTGAAATTCGTTGAAACAGTCGCTTCCCTGGTTATGCAAGAATTCATAACTTGCAAGAATCTTTCAAGATTTTGAATTTATTTGGAAGGGTATTTAATTTTTTCTCCAAGATTAGCATTTCAGTATCGAAAGATATATGGTTATGAAAAACTTAACCAAAACTTACTTCCAAAGCCAATTAATGAGCAAAAAAATATTTAAATTACTATTATGAATTAGTTCATTAAACTCATTTATAGTGTATTTCCGCGCTAAAAAATTTCGACAAAAATGGTACTGCAAATTTTCGCTTTCGAGGTTTCTTAAATTGAAGTAATTTTGATTGTTAAATTTCTGTTTCGAGAAAAAATAGGGCATCGCCTTCCAAGTGAATTCATGATTTTGCAAGATTCTTGCAAGTTGTCAATTCGTGCTTTACTAGGGTTCTCATAAATATTATAAAGCTGATACTAACTCTGAAAACTGATTTTGATTTTTCGGACTTCGACAATTAGAATTTCACAAAAACTTTTTTTCAGTGTAGGTTTTTCAATTGTTTTTGTTGTTGGATTTGAGAAACTTCAATTTACATGTTCGTTTAGGGGGTTCCCTTCAGTTCGGTAAGAGGGTTCCAATTTAGAGTTTCCCTCAGAATATTTCTGTTGGAAGCTGCCTCCATTTCCATTAATGGTGAATTCAGTTGGATTTGCATAGTAAAGACTAACTGAGTGTAAATTAAGTTGAGATAGTTATTTGTGAGATTGTTCATAATGATGTCAACAAAAAAGCCGCAAGCAAGCTTCACATCGAATTCAAAAATTGACAGAACATGGTTATAATAACTGAAAATTTTTTGTATATTTTTATAAAAATATAAGTTACTAAGCATGTACTTGATATATCCCCCTCCTGATTCAGAGCATTCAAGAAAATTAAAACATTACCGAATAACGTTGGAATAATTGCTCAAGTGAAAGCAGGAATATATTGTAGCCTCTTTCAATCGGGCTGTGGGTGCTAAATAAATTCACAAAGGGGGCTACACAAAGCGGGAGTCATTAGAAGTGAAAAAAATTACGCCAAATTTGACACACTTTTCATTTGAGTTTTAGTAGTGAACTGTCGCCAGCGCTGGCTTGTGAATGGAGAAATTTAAATCACGCAAAACGAAATAGTCAAGGACGCAAAAGTCATTCGAAAAAAAAAACAAAACCTCCAGGAGAACATTTTGCATCAAAAAATTACCCGAAAAACGCCGGAATGAACTCCAAGACAAAGCTAACATAAATTCTGACCAAAAACTAACTGGTTAAACTTTTACTTTCAGTATACCAATCAATTTGAAAAATCATACGCAGAAAACAAATGATCATGGAAAAGGCCATTTTTAAAAACATTTTTTTTTGGATTAAAAAAAGATTAACTCTTATGACTAAATTGTGTTGAAAAACAAATATCAAATGATTGGAAAACATAAGCAACGATAAATCTCGAAAAAAAACCCGAGAAAGAGAAAAAAGAAAAGAATTAAAGTACAAAATCATAAAAAAGAAATTCAAATTCTCTAAAAATTGCAAAGTATCCAAAACTGTCCTTGTTACGCCTCAGAAAACAGTTGCTGCGGATTGATTGAGCTCTCACACGGTACTTAAAGGCACCGGAGAGCACGTCAAACATGGCCAGTTGATTGATTAAAATTCATTAAGTTATTGATTAAATTGATTGAATTATTTTCTATGTGCCGCCAAGACTTCAATTTTCTTCTCTTAGTGCCGTAGCCCTACCAAATAATCTAATCAAACAATTGATTTTGAAAAAAATATCCTGAAATCCAGTAAAAAAAATTCAGCAAAAATCTCTCAAAACAAAAAATAAGCAAAAAAAAGTTTAAATTTAGCCTACTTTCTTCTGCTAAGACAGACATAAGTTGATATTAAGGAGACCAAAAGGCCTAAAAACAACTTAAAATCTAATTTCAACCACAACATGTACCCCAGACATTGAAAACAGGACAAAACGTACAAAACCGTTATAAAAAAGCATAAGAAAATGCAAAATAGAATAACAGATCAAGATTGCATAAAACTCTAATATATGATTGAGATGGTCAAAAATGCTACCAAACGTTTAATTACTGGTTTAGAAAAACCACTTTAGAAGGAACGGCAAAAAGAAAGGGTAAAAACAAAGAATTGATTCCAGAAAGCCCCATGTGATAAAAAAAACTGTGCCCTCTTAACGAAAATTTCTTTACAGCTACTTTTCTTGCTCATTTTCTCTCTTAAAACGCGGCGTGAAAAAAATCACTCTTTTTTCTCTGCTGTTCAGATCCTCAGCCGTTTTACCTAAACACTTTCACGTGCGGCATTTGCTTTTGCATCTTGATTTAAATACACACCAAATTACTTCTGCATCTAGCTTTATATACACACCAAATAAATACACACCAATAAAGACACTTCGCCAAATCTCCTCGTAAAAATTTATAAGATTAACAAAAACTGCATCATACTTCCTTCGAGAGCAATTAACATTTACAAAACAAATAATTAACTGGCACTCTGATGTCTAATTAAATAGGCGACGGATTTTAATTACAAAACGGTTCCACATTGGGCGTGCGTCGACTTCATTAGATTATATGAGTATAACAATTAATCAAGTTGCGATAACTTTTGCATAGCTTATCAATCAAATTACATGAGGGCGCAGCAAATATATGCAACCAAAATGCAATTTAAAAAGTGGTAGAGTTCTGCTTTGAGATGATTTGTGAAATCAGCTCTCGTTGAAATAAAAACAACTAGCTTAGAGAAGTTAAAAAGATTTCACGCAAAATGTTGAAAAAGTGGCAAAATGAGGTAAAGCGAAACATTTTTTTGTTCGACGAAGTAAATAAAAAATGTAGGAGCGCTATAATAGCCGATTGAAAAGATGAGGGCGGCTATTAATTAATAATTGCTACAAATTGTGGCTTCAAATGTGTCCAATCCCTAAAAATCTGTTTTTAAACCTCAGTGATAACTTATCAGCTAGATTTTGAAAGGGAGGCAGAAAAGAATAATTTGTGTAAGAGAAATAGTTCATTACAATATTCGAAACAAGAAGAGGCAGAGTGCAAAAACTGCCAGAAAGAAAATATTGGAAACAAACACAAATTAATAAATGCTACAAATTGCGGCTTAAAACATGTCAAATACCAAAACTCTGTTTTTAAATCTTGCCAAAAACATGTCTGCGAGACTTTGAAAGAGATGGAAAAATCGATAGTTAGTATGAGATAGTTCATTCAAATGTTAGACAAAAATAGAGGTAGAGTGCATAAACTGTAAGAAAAAACGAAAAATTAGAAAAACTACCTAATATTTGCCACAAATTGCGGCTTCAATTGTGTCCAACACTAATACTTTGTTTCTCCAAGTAATTTTCTCCAATGCATATAAGTTGCTTTCGGACACTCCAGCGGTTTACTTGGCAGAATTTAAAAGTGGTTTCTGCAGCCTTGGGGAGGTGTGTTGGAAAATGATGTGCTACGCACAGACTCGCGCAAGCAGTCTTGTATCCTTTCTAAACTCATCATAGTCTCCGGCCTGTAATTCTTATGCTAAACTTGCTTATCTCCATTTTACCGAAATGTCTGAATGGGAACATATCGAAAACGCCAAAGGTACCAGAGTAATTCAAATAAGAACAAAATTCAATAAATACCGTGTCCGTCTGATTTGTTCACATCGTTGCCCATCTGATCAAATCCTAGGATGTCATTGCCCACCGAGCTGGTCCTCCCACTCTCCATCTCATGCTTGTGCCTGAAAACGATCGTCACTCTTATGGCGGAAGTTCATTTGAACTAATATTAACTGAAATCGCTTAATCAGATTTCCACCCCTTCCGGTAATGATTTCAAAAATTACTAGCCTAGAGAAGTCAAAAAGATATCACGCAAAATGTTGAAAAAGCGGCAAAATGAGGTAAAGCGAAACATTTTTTCATTCGACGAAGTAAAAAAAAATAGGAGCGCTATAATAGCCGGCTGAGAAGATGAGGGCGGCTATTAAAAATACAAAGAAGATCAGGAGAGAAAACAAAGCGAGAAAATCAAATCAGAAAAGGAGAAAAGAAAAAAAAAGAGAAAAGAGGATACAAATGGCGAGAAAAAAAACAGAAAAGAAAGACAAAAAGAAACAATACAGAGAAAAGAGAAAGAAAAGAAAGATAGAGAAAGAAGAGAAAAGCGAGAAAACAAAAAGCAGAAGAAAGGCAGAAAGGAAAAAAAGTGATAAAAGAAAGGTAGAGGAAGAGAAAAAAGGAAGAGAACAGAAAAAAGAGACAAAAGACAGAAAAGAAAGAAAAGCAAGAGAGAAAAGTAAGAAACAAAAGAAAGGAAAGGCAGAAAAGAAGGACAGAAAAGAAAAAGAGCAAAAGAAAGAAGGAAAAGAAAGAGAGAAAAGAGAGAGAGAGAAGAGCAAGAAAAATGAGAAGGAACGAGAAACTGAAGCGGGAAACGAGAGAGAAGAATAAAAGAGGGTAAAAAAATGAGAAAGGCAGAAAAAGAACAGAACACAAAGCGAGAAAAGAAAGACGGAAGAGAACAAGACAAAACAAAGACAAAAGAAAGACAGACAGGGGATACAGAAAAAAAGAAAAGCAAGAGATAAACGAAAGAGAGTAAAGAAAGATGAGAAAAAACAGACATAAAACTAAAAAAAATAGAAAGAGGAAAGACAGAAAAGAAAGCGAAAAGGAAACGATACAGAGAAAAGAGACAGACACGAAATATAAAGAAGAAAGAGAAAAGAAAAGGGCAGAAGGTAGTCAGAACAGGAAAAGAAAAGCAAGAGAAAGAACAACAGAGAATGATTAGGAAAAAGGCACAAAAGAATAGAAAAAAAGAACAAAAGGAAAAAAAACCAAGAAACAAAAGAGAGCAGAAAGGCAGAAAAAAGAAACAGAAAAGAGAAAAGAAACAATAGAGAACAGAGAGGAAGAGAAAAGAAAGAGATATACAGTAAGAAAAGAGAATAGAAAGCGAAAAGAAAGAAAGAAGCCAGAGAGAAGAGAGACAGATAACAAAGAGAAAGGAAGGAGAGAGGAGAGAAAAAATACAGAAAAGAGAGAAAAGACAGAAACTAAAAAAAGAAGATAAGGAGAGAAAAGAAAGTGAGAAAAGCAAATCAGAAAAAAAGGGAAAAAGAGGAGAAAAGCAGGATACAAATAAAGAGAGAAAAATTCAGAAAAGAAAAAAAAGAATCAATACAGAAAGAAGAAGGAGAAAGTAAGAAAAAAGCAGAAGGCAGAAAAAATAGAAAACCAGAAATGATAGTAAGAAAAAAACGAGAGAGATAAAAGAAGGCAGAAGAAAAGAAAAAAGAGAACAGAAAAGAGACAAAAGACGGACAAGAAAGACAAAAGCAAGAGAGAAAAGAAAGAAAAAAAGGAAAGGCAGAAAAGAAAGACAGACACGAAAGACAGAAAAAAAGAGAGAAGCGAGAGAGAAGGGAGAAAAATGAGAAAGAACGAGAAACTGAAGAGAGGAAGAGAGAGTAAAAAAAAGAGGGCAAAAAGAATGAGAAAGGCAGAAAAAGAACAGAAAAGAAAGCGAGTAAAGAAAGACGGAAGAGAAAAAGACAAAACAAAGACCAAAGAAAGACAGACAGGAATACTGAAAGGAGAAAGAAGCAAGACAGAAAGGCAAGAGATAAACGAAAGAGAGAAAAGATAGAAGAGAAAAGACAGGCAGGAGAAAACTGGAAAGAAAAGAAAAGAAAGAGAAAAGGAAGAAAAAGAAAGGAGAAAAGAAAGACAGGAAGCAACAAAGAAAAGAAGGGAAAAAAGAAACGAGAAACCAAAGAGTAGCGAAAGAGGAACGAAAGAGAAAAAAGAATGAGAAGAGGAAAGACAGATAACAAGAGCAGAAAAGAAAGAAAAAAATATAGAAAAAAAAAACAAAAAATACAAAAAGAAAAATTAAAGAGAAGGGGGAGAAAAAAGAGCGAAAGAGAAAAAAGAGATACAGAAAAAAGAAAAACGGAAAGAGAGAAAAGATATACAGAAAAAGACAAAAGAACGAAAAGCGAAACAGAGAAAAGAAAAAAAACGAAAGAGAGAAAAGAAAGAAGAGAACAGACAGATAGAAAACAGAAAAAAAGCAAATAGAAAGAAAAAAGAAAGCAACAGAATGGAGAAAAGAAAGAAAGAAAGCGAGAAAAGAAAGACGGAAGAGAAAAAAAAACAAAAGAAAGGGAGAAAGAAAAAAAAAACAGACAAGAAAACATAAATGCAAGAGATAATCGAACGAGAGCAAATAAAGAAGAGAATAGAAGAAGAAATCAGAAAAAAAACAAATAGAAAGAGAAAAGAAAAAAACAGAAGGGAGAAAAAGTCAGAAAAGAAAAAGAAAAGCAAGAGAGAAAAGAACGACAGAAAATAAACAGAGAAAGGAACGACAGAAAAGAAGGAGAAAAGCAAAAAAGAAAAACAGAAAGGAAAAAAATACGAGAAACTAAAGAGAAGCGGAAGAGGAAAAAAGAGAAAAAAGCATGAGTAAAAGAAAGACAGGTAAAAAAAAGAAAGAAGAAAAGAAAGATAGAAAAGAAAAAGACAATAGAGAGAAAAGATTAAAAAAAGAATACAGAAAAGAAAAGCCAAAGAGAGGTGTGAGAAAAAAGAGCGAAAGAAGAAATACAGAAAGTAAAAGAAAAACGAAAGAGAAAAGCAAGAGAAAAAAGAAAGAAAAGCAAAAAAGAAAAACAGAAAGGAATAAAAAGATAGGAGAAACTGAAGAGAAGTGGAAGAGGATAAAAGAAAGTATAAAAGAAAGACAGAAAAGAAACAGACAAAAAAGAGAAAAAAGACTTAAAAAGAGCGAAAAGACAGAAAAACGAAAGAAAGAAAAGACAAAGACAAATGAAAAGACAGAAAAGAAATAGAGGGAAAAGAATGGGAGAAATGAAAGAGAGAAATGAAAAAAAAACGAAGAGAAAAGAAAGGCAGAAAAGAAGAACAGAAAAAAAGAGCAAAATAAGAGTGACAAACGACAGTAAGAAAAGACAGACAAGAAATACAGAAAAGAGAGAGAAAAGCAAGAGATAAACGAATGAGAAATAAGAGAAAAGAGAACAGACAGACAAAAAACCGAAAAAAAAGCGAATAGAAAGAGGAAAAAAAGCAACAGAAGGGAGAAAAGAAAGAAAGAAACGAAAGACAGAAAAAAAGCGAGAAAAGAGAGACGGAAGAGAAAAATTGAAAGAAAGGAAAAAACAGACAAAAAAGACAGACAGGAAATACAGAAAAGAGATTGAAAAGCAAGAGAGAAAAGCAAGAGATAAGCGAAAGAGAGAAAAAAAAAGAAAACAGGCAGACAGACAAAAAAACAGAAAAAAAAGCAAATTGAAAAAAAGAAAGCAACAGAGGGGAGAAAAGAAAGAAAGAAAGAAACGAAAGACAGAAAAGAAAGCGAGAAAAGAAAGACGGAAGAGAAAAAAACAAAAGAAAGGGAAAAAAAGACAGACAGGAAATACAGAAAAGAGAATGAAAAGCAAGAGAGACAAACAAGAGATAAGCGAAAGTGAGAAGAGAAAGAAGAGAACAGGCAGACAGAAGAAAACAGAAAAAAAGCGAATAGAAAGAGAAAACAAGGCAACAGAAGGGAGAAAAGAAAGAAAGAAAGAAACGAAAGACAGAAAAGAAAGCGAGAAAAGAAAGACGGAAAAGAAAAAAACAAAAGAAAGAGAAAGAAAGAAAAAAACACAGACAGGAAAAACAGAAAAGAAAGAATAGCAAGAATTAATCGAAAGAGAAAAAAGAAAGAACAAAATAGACAGACAGACGAAAACAACAAAAAAATCGAAGAAAAGAAAGAAACAAAAGAGAAAAAGACAGAAAGGAAAGACAGAAAAAAGAGAAAACCAAGAGAGAGAAAAGAAAGGCAGAAAAAAAGCAACAGAGAAAAGAACGACTGAAAAGAAAGAGAAAAGCAAAAGAAGACAGAAAGAAAAAAGATACGACAAACTACAAACAAGCGGAAGAGGAACAAAGAAGAAAAGATTGAGAAAAAGTACGACAGATAAAAAGAACAGAAAAGAGAGAAAGAGAAAAGAAAGATAGAAAAGAAAAAGACAAAAGAGAGAAAAGACAGAAAAGGAATACAGAAAAGAAAGGAAAGCGAAAAAAAGGGGAGAAAAAAGAGCAAAAGCGAAAAGAAATACAGAAAGAAAAAGAAAAACGAGAGAGAGAGAGAGAGAGAAGATATACAGAAAAAGACAGAAGAAAGAGAAAAGAAATCGCCACAACCTTTGTTGAGAATTTAAAAACGCTACACCAAATCTTGACCGTGTTGCATTTCTATCTAGGTGACTTATATTGCTTTATCGTTTTTTTATCATTTAAATGGACAATTTTTCATCTTCGATAACATTTCTGACTTTTACTTAAAGAATCTTTATTCTGTCAAAACCTGTGATGCATCTCACAAGTCAAGGACCGTTTTCGTGTGACAAATTTTTCGGCGATGGAAAAATTTTTATAAGCAGGTTTTCTATCTTTGCATCAGCAGTTTTTCGGTCATTGACCTTTTTGGCACATTGGCAGCTTTTCGTTCAATGACCTATTTTTGCATCAACGGCTAATCAGCCTTTCGGTCAAAGACTATTCTGGCAGTGGCAAGTTTTCGGTCATTGACCTTTTTCAAAATGCATGTAAAACGATGTGGCGCATGTCTCAGGGGCCTTAAAACATGTAAAGATTAGGAGCTTAAAGATGGTGATATATAGATGCTTCACAGCAAGGGATTTAGCCTATTGGTTAGCGAACGTTTTTATACCCTGATTGAACTCAACAGACCACGGTTCGAATCCACTTCGCAACGCTCGAAATGCATGCAAAAAGTTAAGGGGCGCTAAAACATGTGAAGATTAGGAGCTTAAACATGGTGACATAGCATTCGAGTCATTAGAGTACTTTTTGGTACCACGCACAAAAATGGCGGATGTTGTGCAACAATCAAGTCAGAAGTGAATCTTGAAAAAACATTGACTTTTGTCCTTATCGCAACCAATATAAGTTGGTTGTTCCCGCAACTTAAAACTGATACAAAAAAATTGGCAAACTGTCTAGAACAATGTAATTGAACCCTTATCTACATTTTCTCACATTTTATGGTTTACCCCTCGTTCAAAGAACAAAACCTACCTTCTTTCCCGAAAACAATTGAGGACCAAAGTCTCCCCTGTCACTGGCAAAAAGTTTCATTGTTCCACAACCTGTGCGACAAACCGAAGAGAAGCATATAAGCTTCAGTGGTCAATACAACCATCAAGTGCGGAGCACAGTAAAAGAAACCCGAAAGCTGACAACCAGTCAAGACAAAGAAGAGGACACAGAAAAGACGCAAAAAAGAAAAGTCAAGCTATTTTTTCAGCGAAGAAGCCAAAATTGGGTTACAGACGTTACCCAGCAAAGACGATTTTTTGGGAATTGGGATTCAGGCGTCACCCGACGAGAGGATCTAGTTTTTACTGGTTTCAGACGTCACCAGCAGAAGTCCGCCCGAGGCCTCAGACGGTACCTCTGATGTCCTGTTCCCCGCTTAAATCCATCCAAAATCTCTACTTTTTTTCGACAAAAAGCCTCCAAAAATTGGAATTTGCCCCCCAAAATAACTTTCGTTACTATAACACCTCGATTGATAAACCTTGACTAGTTTTATTTTTTCAAAGCGAGTAACGGCAATTTTCTAACCTTTAAAGAAAAATATGCGAAAAAAACTCAAAAATCAGCGAAATGTTCCTTAAATCACAAAAATCAAAAACATAATTTATTTTTCTGACTCACTATACATCTGAATGGCGGAATGGACCATCAAACCACAATTACGAATTAGTTTTGCAGCAAACAAAAAGCCACTTTCACTGATATATCGTATCAGTATCATATAAATAAAAATTGTTAGAAAAAAAATTTCAAATTCCCAAATTTCAAAAAATACAATTAAATTTTCTGACTACATATGCGTTTGAATTGCGGAAAAAACTATTAAACCACTTTTTTGATTTGGTTTTCAATCAAACAGAAAGCCACTTCCATCGATTTATCGAATCAGTATCATATAAAAAGAAATGTCAGAAAAAAATTTGTGAGTTCACAAAATTCAAAAAACACAATTTAGTTTTCTGACTACATTTGCGTTTGAATTGCAGATTATACCATTAAACCATTCTTTTGAATTGGTTTTCAATCAAACAGAAAGCTATTTCCATCGGTTTATAAGAAAGCTTCAAAAACAAAATTCAAAAAGCACAATTTAGTTTTCTGACTACATATCCGTTTGAATTGCGGAATATACCAATAAACCCTTCTTTTAAGTTTATTTCCATCGAAACAGAAAGCTATTTTCATCGATTTATCAGATCAGTCTCATATAAATAAGAAATTTCAGGAAAAAAATTTTTGAATTCAGAAACTTCATAAAAGGTAAGTTAATTTTCCGACAACATATTAACTTGAATTGCCAAATAAACCACTAATCAAACACCTGAAGTCATTGTCAGTCAGTTTGACAGCTTCACCTGTATAGGGAATTAAATAGAAAGTCACTAGGCGCCACACCAAAAATCAAAACTTTCATTTGACGAAAAAAACTACCTTTTTGATTTTTTTTTTTGAAAAACTTCCAAAACTTGATTTTTAGCAGAAGTCCTTGGTCTCAGACGTTGCCGTCTGCGAAATCCTTTTATGCCCATTATTGTTTTTATTTTCAGACGTTAGCATCACCAGAAGAGGAGTTTCCGAATAAAGTCGGTTCCAGTAGTCACCAGAGAAATAGATGACTTTTCTTCCTACTTTCAATTCTTCTGAAAGGCAGATCTCAGACGCTATGTGTCGAAGAGAGTTTTGAAAGTTTTGTACAGTTAATGCATGCTATAAAGAACGAAGAGAGAGAGAAAAGAGCAGATAAAGTCACACAGATTTAAAGAAAACGAAAAAGTTTTTTCAAAACCTGAAAAGACAAAATCCAAAAGAGCTCTAAAGTTTTCCACAATATGACTCGTCTGTGCACGTTTCTAGCATTCAGTGGCCCTCCTGCTGTAACTTTTCTTGCCTATAAGTATTGCTTTTTTAAAAATTTCAATCTTTAGACTTCACAACAACAATAAACTCCAAAAAAAAACAGGATTCAAAGTTCTAAAAATGCAAAAAACTGTGAGAGGTATATATTAACCATAGTGTTTGGTTAGGCTTAGGGGTCTAAGAAAAAGCTTATTTGGTAGTTTCATAAGCTCTCTGGTTGGTAATTTCTTCCTATTTGAGAGAAACAGACGAGTTTTTTTGAAGTTTTCAAGAAAAAGGAGTTTAATGTAACATTTAATTGAGATTTGATCTAATATTGGTTCAACTGCATAATTGTATCAAAGCATAAATCTACTGTCAACCACAGTAGCCACACACACTAGTTAAAAGAGTTAAAGCCGGCTACTTAAGCAAAACTTGTGTTTATTCAACAAAAAACAAGCTATTTTATAGTTCTGTTGAACGAAAGTCGATTAAAGCGCGCGAGCGTTCGGAAAAGTTTTTAGGTACTTTCAGTGCAAAAAGTTAGAATTATCACACAAAACACATCCTAGGACATCAATTTTTGAGAAAAAATTCGTCGATGGTCTTTTGAACAAGACAAAAGCTCCGGTTTTCAAAGCCGTTTTTCACCTTCAGTGACGAGCTTCTTCACCAACAGCATCAACAATCAGCTACAGAAATGCAACAAACACCATGATGGCGAAGCAGAACAGCGCTGAGTGTCAGTTTGCCATCAAAGCGACAGAAAAGTTAATGAAAAAACTGCTCGACCTCGATGAGAAAAACTGTGAAGAAAAAAGGGTTTCCGATCATTGTCTTTGATTATCAACAAAATCAAAGGCCAGGAAACAGAGCTCAAGAAACTCTCAGAGGAAGTGATGAGACATCAGCCACATGAAAGCACTACATCATCGATATTGAATAGGCAAACGACATTGATAACTCGCCTCAATGAAATGGAACTGCAAGTCGATCTGTTGGACGATGATGGCCAGCTCAGTCAGCCTTCCAGTAGCATTAGAGATGATGGCAGCATGATCTCCGGCAGAAGAACCTGTCTCGTCAATCAAAACCTGCGCCCACTGACGACAAGGAGCGAATTCAGCATCAGAGCAATAGAGAAGAAAAGCAGACCGGCAGTAACATCTTCAGTCAACCGCCTCCAACACCACCACGGCCAAGTTAACAATCACTGTTTCTACAACCATCTAATGAACCAGGACATCAAATTCAAAATGTGCTTGAAGCCCATCAAGAAATCCTAAAACGAAGTTCATTAAGGTCTTCTAAAATCGAAAAAAAACGATGAAAACCAAACAAATGCTCCGAATCCTTTTCGCTGCTTTGAAAAAGATACCAGCCAAGAATTCACATCTCCAACAAAGTCAGGTAAAATTGAAATTGAATCCAATCTGGTAAAGATTTCCGCAATTAAAACAGCTCAAATCAACTTCAGTGACAACTTAAGCACGTTGCCTAGACTCCAAAAAATGAACCTTTCAATTTGGCAGATCCAACTCCTCAATTGCATGCAAGTTGTCTAGTTGCCCAGGACTCGACATTGGAGAAAACCTTTAATTTAAACTGGCCAACACAAAGAAACAATCAGGATTCAAATGCCAACAGAAATCCTCAATATCATAATTTTCCCAATCTGCAACAGAATTTTGGACCTTCTCGAGGTCAAAGAGGAACAAGTGGATACCTCGATAGTCAACTGTTGAACTGTGACCTGCAAAAACTCCCCTGCAAACAGAACCTCACATCTTCAAAGTAAAACTGATAAAATTGTAACAGAAAACAATCGCCCATAAACCAATCATTGTATTAATTCTAAAACTGAGATACATTCCGCAAGTTTTCCTCCAACTACCGTGCCCCTGATGGAAATACAGCATCAAACTACCGTCTTAAATCCTGCACCTCCTAACTTTCTGCCAAACCAGGTAGCTTCACAATCAAACGGAATTGCGGTTCCTCTTTAATTTCCACAACCAGTTAACAGTCAAAACGGCCTCGCCAGCACGTTCCCAGCAAAACCCAGTCAGTTGTGTAACAACCAGTTCGTTCCTGGCTCTCAATTCCATCAAACTTTCAAGCTCCAGTAACTTCCACGATCCATGCCCCATTATGCATTAATCAACAGCTTAGTCCTGTTGGACAAAATCAGTTAAGCTAGCCTTTAATCAACCAGAGTTTACTACCCACTGTCAATCAATATATTAGCTCAGTACACTCGAACTCTAATGTAACACAGGAAAAAAGAAATGTTGATCTCAAACATTCAATCGAATTGCCACCTCTGAAACTCCAGAATTTCAATGGTAACCTTATCCACTTTCACGAGTGGATCATTAATTTCAACACAATGATTCACAAGAACACTTCCATTACAAACACGCATCGTATAACCTAATTGCAGAATTCTGTAAGTGGGAAAGCAAAGAAATTGATTATGCTTATTCCTGCGATCCAACTCATTATCAGACAGCACTGAATAAACTAATCCGACATTTCGGTGATCGTACTATAATTGTTAAAGCGTTCATTAGAAAACTCGAAAACTGGCAAATGGACTTCCAAAACAAGCAAAGCTTCCTTGCCTTTTCCTCACTTTTGAAAAGACTTTTGTAAGCCTTGCAATAACTTGGCTTTTCAGCAGACCTCCAGTCTACAGCACCCATTAAGAAAACCACAGAGAAAACACCGTATCATATGGTTCTGAAATGGACAGAACATTGTCTTACCCAGCTCAGCTCAGACCCGACTCTTGTGGATTTTCAATATTGGTTAAAGTTTCAAGCTCAAATCTTACCACAGAGAAAACACCGTATCATATGGTTCTGAAATGGACAGAACATTGTCTTACCCAGCTCAGCTCAGACCCGACTCTTGTGGATTTTCAATATTGGTTAAAGTTTCAAGCTCAAATCTACAACAAAATGAGTCGAGAACCAACATTTCTCAAGCCTCAAAGTTTGTCAACTCGAACAACCTGCAAACCAAGCAAAACAAAAGCAAAACAAAAACCTCTCAGTGTCAATCAACAAGGCATCAGCAGAAACAACATTGGAACTTTGCGCCTCAGCAAAAACAACAGTCAACTTCACAAAACGTTCCGAATAAAACTTTTAACAAAAAACGATTTTGTGAGAAGTCCAAGCAAGAACACAGCATTGCCACATGCTCTGAGTATTAGTTGTTGTCACCAGGTGATCGATACAACCTTGTCAGCCGAAACAATTTCTGTACAAACTGCTTGAGCAACAAATATCACAAACAGTCGTGCCCATCGCAGAAACGATGCCGTGTTTCCAGTGGATTCCACCACACAACTCTTCATGATCCTACCAAGCAAATAAAACGCCCTACAGCAGCTTTTTCTACTAAAGTTTTTTCTGGTAACAATCCAAGAGCATCTTCTACAGAAAACTCAAACAAACAAAGCCCCCAACAGCCGTTATGGCCAAACTTTCAAAAACCAAAGCAAGCAAAACGTGCAACAACGAAATTTAAACGGCACGGCAATTAACCAATCGTTCAGCATTAACCAATGCTCAAAAACCCCCAAAAAATTGGTATGAAAACCTGCAGTTTATTCTTGTTTCATTGCTCAAGACGAATAAAGCTTTCAATACCTACGCCCTCATAGACCCCGTTAGCCAATTCAACTTCGTATTGGACGACCTAGCTGATTTTCTTGAGCTTCCTCGTGAAACTCAACAGTCAGCACCACTACAATTTCTCAATAAGAAGAACAGCATGTCCATCTCAAAAATTGTTGAGCCAGTCGCAATAACTCCATATAAGTCAACTGAAATATCGTTTGAAATCTCTGGAACGTTCAGCACCCCGTCCCTGAAAATCGCAGCTGTAAAAATTTTCGAACTTAATCAAATTTGTGATGCCTCCAACAGTTTGCGCCACATGCATTTCCCAAATATAGCCAATGGCAACAACGGCGCCCTCCTCGATGTTAAAGCATTCGCATTCACCTACCCTACACATGTTATACCAGGTAACCATCAATCACAATAGTGAGAGAAAAAAAAATCAAATTGCCCTGGAAATCAGAAAAAAATTTGGAAAACTTCTATTCTGCACTGAACCAAGTCAAAAACCTCAACACACGCCTTCAACGTAGACTTTTGTTGCAAGAAAAATACAATAAGACTCTCTTGACAGAATTCGAGAAAAACTATGTCAAACCGGTGGAAATGCAAGATCCTCAACCAGACAGAATTTGGTACCTACCACAACATCCTGTGAAAAATATCAATAAGCCCGGAAAAGTCCTCCAAGTTGCAAATGCAGCTTCAAAATTCTGCGACCAATCGCTTAATTCAAACCTTCTCACAGGACCAGATCTCCTTAATAACCTTTTAGGCGTTCTGATGAGATTTCGAGAATATCCCGTAGCGGTCCTTGCGGACATCGAAAACATGTTCATGCAATTCGCTATCCATCAGATTGATCAATCTGCTCTTCGATTTCTCTGGTAAGCAGACAATCAGATACAACAGTACCAATTTACCGGACTCATCTTTGGAGCAAATTACTTGCCTTCGTGCGCATTATACGTTCTTAACCATTGTGCCAGAGAGAACAGTCAGCAGTTCCCAGAAGCCCTCAAGCCGTCAAAATGCACTTTTACTTGAATGACTACATCCAATCACATGCAACAGAAGAAGACGCCTGAAAGGTAGTTCTTGAAAAAAACATTGTCTGCAAACAGGTGGGTTTTGACTCAAAAATTTTGTTTCAAACAGCTCCCTAGTCCTAAACCAAATCCCTCCAGAAGACAAAAACAACCAGACAGATATTGTTAGAGTTCGTGTTGCTAACTGAATCCTGAGAACGACTGCTTTCTTATGAAACCTTTCACTGATTTCCCAATAGAATCCTCAGCGTACACTCAACGTAAGATCTTTAGTCTTGTCTCCCCGATCATCAACCCAATAGGGATAATGTCGCCATCAACGATCCGTTTCAAAATAGTTCTTCAACAACTGTTGAAACTTGGGAAAACATGGGACGAACAAATTGCCCCTCAAGTAGTTAAACCACTTCAAAAGAATTTGGACTCATACTTCTCTTCGCCAGAAATAACATTGAACAGAACTCTCAATATGAGTTGCCATTCACCAGAAAGTGAAAATGAAGTCCACATATTTGTCGACGCCTCAATATGGCAGTTGCAGTCGTTTCGTACTTGAAAACAGTTCCTGACTTAGCAACTGATGTGCAAACTTGTTTCTTAATAGGCAAAAGCAAAGTGGCCCTAATTAAACTAATCAGCATACCCAAATTAGAGTTCGACGCCGCAGTCATCGGAGTGCGCCTTATTTTAACCGTCATGAAAGAGTCATCGTTTCACATTACTCGCTCTATATTCTGGACAGATAGTCAAGTAGTACTTGACTGGTTATCCACAACCAAAAATCAATCTGTTTTTGATGCGAATCGGCTCAAAGAAATCCTTGCTTCAATGAATGCTTACCAATGGAAACACGTTACCACCAAAGAACATCCAGCTGACTACGGGACACGTGGTCTCAATCAAGACGAAACTCCAGCCAAGTGGCTAAAGGTGCGAGCATTTGTTTCCACGAGACAGCTCAGCGTTCCTGAAATCTCTTCAAAGCATGTGTTAGCAACGCATGAAATTTCACGCAGTTTGTCGGAGCAAATAATTGACTCGACACGGTTTTCAAATTGGAACAAGTTGCTCCTGATTTTAGCAACAGTATTCAATTTGGTCTTTCGAATCAAAAAACAAAGGCCTAAAGATCAACAGTATACAACAGAAGACGTCATTCTTGCAAGAAATCGCCTGATCAAAATGTCGCAGCTGAATTTCTTCTTCTCAACAATCCAAACCCTGAAACGTGGTTCCAAGATAGATTCAATGTGCAAAATCCGTTTGCTCAGTCCAATTTTGGACAACAATGGAATCCTTCGTTTATGCGGAAGGTTGCCATTTGCGCCAGATGACCTCGAAGTCGAGAAATTTCCGATTATACTGCACGCAAAAGACAATATAGCGAGACTCTATATAGAGCACGCATAAAACATTTGAGTTCACAAAAGCACAGAGCCAGTGAAAGATTTTGTGCAGCAAAGATACCACATCATTGAACTCAGAAACACTATTGATAATGCAACACAGATGTTTTCTCTGCCGACGATTTGCCGCACAAAACATTCAACCTGTCATGGCTCCCCTCCTTGCCTGCCGTTTCTCGACATACTCAACCCAGTATCCCTTCGCGAACAGCGGAGTCCACTTTTTTGGACCCTTTTATATAGAAGATGCCAAAGATTAGATGGAAAAACACTACTGCCTCATCTTCACTTCCCTGGTTACTAGGTGTGTTCATCTAGAAGCTTGTCCCGATCTCAACACTGACACTCTTTTAAAAGCATATCGACGTTTTTTAAGCCGCAGATTCCAGCCAACAACAATTCTCAGTGACAATGGCAAAACATTTATTGGTGCAACTGAGGAACTAAAAAAATAATTGAAACGTCTCGACAGCGACAAAATCTAAAAAGCAATGACATCAACGAAGACAACCAGGAAATTCAATCCTCCCTATGAACCTCATTTTGGCGGTATTTGGGAGAGCTTGATCCAGACCGCTAAATGCACTCCATTGATCAATCTAGGCTCCAGAAGAAAGTCGCTTGATGTGTTCAGGACAATTTTGGTCGAGACGCAAGCTATATTGAACTCCAGACCACTAACGATTGTCACTGACCTTCCAGAAAAGGAAATGCCCCTCACTCCCAACCATTTTCTGATCAACAGTCCGTTCAACTCTCTCCCACCAGGAAAGTTCGACAGCCCAGATCCCGCCAGCGTCAATTCTGGGAAGAATGTGCAGCAAATAGTCAACCATTTCTGGAAACGAGTCGTCAAGGAGTATCTTCCGACACGGTTAAAGAGGTCCAAATGTAGCGATAGTGACCAAGCATCATTCAGAGTCAATGACATCGTTTGGGTTCTGAAAGATATGACTCAACGTGGAATTGGGCCCCTTGGACGTGTTCTCGACGTCTACCCTGGACGAGATGGACAACATCGTGTGGTGAAGGTGAAAACGACCTACGGCACGTACGTTCGCCCGGTCTGCGCCCTTGCACGCGTTTTGGCTGATTAGATCATTTTTGTATTGACCTTTTTTCGAAACGGTTCTCTAGACAACTTGGTTTACACCCTCTTCAACGACCTGTTCAAACAAATGTGATGTGTTGTTGGCCCCCTCTGTCCCCTGGAGCATGTTGTGCAGCAATCAATTCAGAAGTGAATCTTAAAAAATCATTGACAATTGTCCTTATCGCAACCAAAATGAGTTGGTTGTTCCGGCAACGTAAAATTGATATAAAAAACTTTTCAAACTGTCTAGAACAATGTAATTGAATCCTTATCTACATTCTCTTACAGCGGAAGTTTGTTTAGTCACTAATACAAAGTGGCGTGCGTAAGTTTTAAATCTGTTGGCACCGCAACGATAGTCGATAAGAAATATTACCATAAAAGTTGTAACCGCCTTCATGGATTTATTCAAAAATTCTAGTTTGGCTCCTATCGGAGCGAAACCGTGTGGTAATTAATACCCAATACATAGGCCTAGCTAAGTAAATTGTGTTTGCTTATTTGGAGGCGTCTCTGTTGTGGATCAGCTTACATGATTGTTCAATTCTTGCAGCTACGAATAGTGGCAAGAATATTTTCAGGTATCAATATTTTTATTTAGTTTGACTCACAAAATTCTAAATTAGGTTTTTCGGTTGGTTTCTCTTGCACCGCTTAATCAACATTTAAGACGAATGAACTTTTATTTATAGTCTTCTCGATAAGTTTTTCTGAGTCAGAACAAAATCTTGGATCCAACTTCTGCAATTTTTTTTTGCCCTAACAGAACCTTTTTCAGCTGCAGTGTAAAACTTTACTTTATTGAAATGAAGTTTAAAATATCGTAAACGTTGGTTTATAAACATGGACAGAGACAAGCTGAGACGTCATTGCTGGACGGTGATTGGCTGCTTGTTAATGACCGCAACTTTGCAGGCTTTCTGCTAAAATTCCTCCCACACAATTGACACTTACAAGCATCAAACAAATACTGCATGAGCTAAAAAAATATAATAAGTGCAGTTTGTTGTCTCAAGCCTACTTTTCAAACGGTTCCATTCACTTAAGTATAGAAATCAGTATTCGCAAGTCTTCCATTAACATGAAGCTTCCATTAACATGAAGCTAAATGTACAAAGCATTCTCATCTAAATGTACAAAGCATTTACATCTAAATGTACAAAGCATTCTCATCTAAATGTACAAAGCATTCTCATCTAAATGTACAAAGCATTCACATCTAAATGTACAAAGCATTCTCATCTAAATGTACAAAGCATTCTTAGCAAGAAAGAACAACTACGCACACTAGTACACGATCTTGGTCCTAACTGCATTTTTTGTTTCACAGAAACATGGCTTTGTGAGTTTGATGATATAAACGTTTTCAATCCTGAAAAAGAAAGATACTGTTGTTTCAGATCTGACCGTATTTCGCCTGCCGGAATGAAAACGAAAAAAGGTGGTGGAGTTATGATGCTTGTTCCAAAGGTTTTTTCTCCAAAAATTCGTAATGATTTGAATCTTTTTACGAAGAATTTTGAGAGTGTATGGGTCTCATTGAAAATACCAACTTGTCCATCCTTACTAGTGAATGTTACTTATAACCCCAATAAACAAAACAGCACTGATTTTTTGGACCAACTTGCAATTAACACTGATAATGCAATTACGAAAAACGAAAAGATAATACTTCTGGGCGACTATAACATTAACTATTTAGATACCTTGGAAAGATCTAGGCTTGAAACAGTAATACTTCCTTATGATTTACATATAAAGAACCAAACCATTCCTACTCGTTTAAACCGGGGCAACAATACCAAAAGCCTTATTGATTACATTATTACTGACTGTTCAACTATAAACGACACTATAATTTGTGATAGCATAGTAAAAAGTGACCATTTTGCTACTCTAAGTCTATTAGGGCTTCATGTTGAAACTAAAAAGGTACCAATACAGAAAAAAATTTTCGATAAAAAGAACTATAATGCACTTGATTTTAAACACTGCCTAGAACAACAAAACTGGCAAAAAATGTATGTTCAAAACAACTTGGATTCAATGCTACAAGTTTTCACTGAAAATTTTACGACAGCACTTTCGAAAAGCGCTCCACTTAAAAAATGTTTTATCCGTAATGACAAAAGTTTTTTTACATTAACAGACAAATGGTTAACTAGAAAATCAAGACAACTGATGGTCGATCGAGATAGGTTTTTGAATGATAAAGACTATGAAAATTTCTTTGATCTAAAAAACCAGTTTAGTATTTCTAATGACAACGATTTCAACAGATTTCATAGAAATCTTATTGAAGCAGCAAGTGGATGCTGATAAATGAAGTAAGAAACTCTGAAAAGCCTTTCTAAGATCATTGAAACCATCTTGAGGGATCAAATTTGTCAGTACCTTCACGACAACAAATTACTAAGTAAAAATCAATATGGTTTTAGGAAAAAGTTTTCTACCATCGATTCCCTATTATTTTGCACAGAATTCATCAGAAACAAAACTGACATTAACAATTTTGTCACAGCAGCATTTCTTGACCTATCAAAAGCTTTTGATTCTATCAATTATGACATTTTGGATATCAAGTTAGACAACTTAGGTTTTGATGAGAACTCAAAAAATCTCTTAAGAAGTTTCGTTACAAACCGCCGCCAATCTGTTGTACTACAAGATTGCATATCAGATGAACTAATGCTTCATAGAGGTGTACCACAAGGAACAGTACTTGGTCCGCTCCTATTTAATCTGTACATTAATGACATGGCAACAAGAGTTGACAACGAAACTGAACTCATACAATATGCTGACGATACCATTATTTTAACTTTTGATACCTCCATTGACAAAAGCAAAATCAAGTTAGAGCAAAATGCAAACAAACTTATTCGATTTTTTCATGAACATCACCTCACAGTTAATACCTCTAAAACTGAATTCATGATATTTGGTAAGAGCAAAAGAAAAAATTTCAGTGAACAGATAATTTTAGATTCAATTCCAATAGACGAGAAACCTGAAGTAAAATATTTAGGGGTTCACATAGACAGCAATTTAACGTTTCAAGAGGAAGTGAAACATATCTTACGAAAAATGGCCCGAGGAATAAAAACAATTTATGCTATTAGAAGATCAATTCCACAAAAACTATTGATACTTGTCCTAAATGCCCTAGTATTAAGTCACTTGCACTACTCAGCGGTTATCATTCACGCAATTGAGCAAAATTTAATAATGTCTCTTGAGAAACAGCTTAACTGGTCATTACGAGCAACCTTTTTAGACAAAAATTTGAATCTGTTCAAGATATTAAATGCAGTCGGAATATACTACCCGTAAAACTCTTTTTAAAAACAAAAAGATTACAATACTTTTGGAAAATAAAAAAACAGTTACGACCTGCTTTTTCACCAACATCGGGACGTCCTTTAATCACCTGGAATCTTCATGAGTCTATAAGGACAAAAAAAATGTTCTGGGACCAAAAATTTTTCTCTATCAAAAGGCAAAACTCGTTTGTTAGATTAGCGATACTAGATTGGAATGAACTACCCAGCGAAATTAAAATCAAACAAGACAAAAAAAGTTTCCCCAAGCAACTTACAACTTTCTTCTCCTCAGCTTACAAAAGGAACCCTTTTTTGTGGAAGGTTACTTGTTCAACATGGCGTGACTTTAAATTTGGAAAATGAATTAGAACTACTGTTTACTGGTTGGGTTGACTTTATAAACTTAATTAATTTTTATTTTGAGATATGCGACATAATTTGAATTTAACTCAAGTTTTCTGTTATAATATGGAAATATTAAATCCATTTAAATAATTACACTGCCGGACTAATATCAATTGTACTCGTTGATGTGGATCGGAATTCAGTGTTTTTTTTATTGCTAATGGTTGTCAACAAGGATTCCAAGTTCAAGAATTCGCGATTTGCGCAAAAAAGGCGCCAAGAACTGATCAGATGTCAAGAGATAACAAAATTGAAGACAAGTTTTATTACAGATAGGACCTCTGTGCTCTGATAAGTTTGCTCTATTATTTTTTCACCTTGCTTTCAATCGCTTGGAGATCGTCTTGTGTTTCATTATTTCTTTGCTTCTACAGATTTTCCTACGTAATCTTCAAAGAAATGGGATAGCGCAAAAATTGAAATAGTTCTCGATGCCTGCTTTATTAATTGAGCAAACCAAGCTTCTCAGAAAAAAGTTTTTGTAATTGATTTTCATTTGATATTTACAACTATTGATTTTCAAATTAACAACAGTGTTCAAATTAAGCTCATAATAAAAAGATCATAAATAAACAATAGAAACGGCTTCCCTGATCACTGGAGACACTCTACATTTATCTTATATAATGGTATGTTATGCATATTTAGACCCCATATTAATGTACACTACAAAAATTTAGACTGCAAGATCTCCGGTAGCTGAACTTAGGTCCCCGAACAGTTGCCAAAATTGAATATGATTGTTATCATCGGAAAAATACTTTTTTAATCGAGGAATTTTTGGAAAATATGTACGAAATTCGCTGAAACTTTGAGACGAAAGCTGCGAAAATAAGCTGAATATGTGAGAATTGCGCAGAATTTATAACGTTTCAACAGATGCAGCGCATATCTTCCTTAATTTCAGCGCATTGAAAATATTTCAGTGCATTCAGCAATTTTCGTACAAAATAATCCGCTGAAACCTCGACTGTGGAAGTAAGCAAGTTCAAAATAGAGTTTGTATTTATACAATTTGACAGACGCTCTTCTTAGTGACCCAGGGGTTCGTGTCTTTGAGAGAGGCATTGAGGAACGGGTCGCTCTGCATGTTAGAATGGCAGAAGTGGACAAGGGAGGGAATCGTCTGAGATAGAGGCAGTCTGTTCAACATCGCTTCTTGTCTCAGCTGCAGAACCTGTCCAATTCAAAATTAGTCACATGCTGATCTTTTCTCTTAGTGCTCCCAACCCTAGGTAAATCGGTGTGGGAAAATACTCACGAAAAAACACCCAATTTGATACAGGAAAACCCACGGAAATTAGTCCCCACTTGACTGTCGAAGAGCTGCGCGTTTAGCCATGCCTCATGGGTCATGACATTTGATATATCCCAATCGAACAAACAAGACCGAAATTCAAAGTTCATCTACAGGTTAATTGCTTGTGGATTTTTTTCAGTGTGGATTTATTTCCTATTAGAGTCTGGGAGTTATTTTCAGCGGGGTTTTATTTCTTAAACTCTTGGTAGATAATAAGACCCATAACTGTTGACCCCTAAAGGTATAACTCATGATGAATGGCCTCAAAATGTGGATGATTCAGAAGTTCGAAACTAAATCCCCCCTTGAAAAAAACATAGCCAACAGATTACATTACGCTTGCGCATTGATTGAGGTCAATTTAACCTTTCCTAATGCAAAAATGTTATTCCAAAGATTATCAGCGACAGTCACTGCAAATGTTTAAATACTGACTTGCTCCGCTTTAGTTCAATACATACATACATACACCTTGATACAATTGCGTGAATGTAGTTTGGAGAGTGTAATAAAAAGAGGAAGCCAAAATATGAAAATATATGGTCGAGGGTCCTGTGAAGTACTGTGTCTCGCGGACTTTGATAAACTTTGATAAAGGAGGTTCATTTAAAGCCACATTTTTAAAAGAGGTGAAGAATTGAAGGATGGGTTTAAACACTAACAAACTCCAGTCACACTTCGAAAAAGAATAGACCAAAAATTGAAGTCCAAACAGTTTCAAAAATGATGCACAAGTAGAAACATAGCCGGCATACTGTCGGAAAATAGCAGCGATAGACGCTTGTGGCTTTCCATGAATTGAAACAACTGAAGAAATAAGATAGATAGATTGACCACCAGTCCACTAGACTTTTTGGTTAGATTCGGACTGTCATTTTTATGAGACACATACGCTCTATAAGGAAAAAACCCTAGTGGAGTTTTTTCAGAATTAAAATCCGAAATAAAAAGTCAAGACTCTATTACTCAAGAATTAGGGCATATACGTTTGGCACTACGTTTGTCATTAAGTAAGTTCAGAAGTCATTTTTTTAGTGGAGTGAGTCACGCAATTGGCCTACAAGCAGAACAAATGACGTCACGCATGCAAATTTTAACTGCAAAGTCAATTCCAAGAAGTCAGGTCGCAAGAATCATCGATACAGACGACGTATTAAAAAAACATAGCAGGACAAGTCCTGAAATACTATCCCAAAAATTGAATAAAATACTAAGAAGTATTCTATCCAACCAGCAGATCAATTAAAAAATGTCAGACAAAACACAAACAAAATCATCTCAAAGGGTTCAGAAACTAAAACAATCAAACAAACTAAACAAAAAATACTGATTGCTAAAACTCTTGAAGCTTGGACCCATCCAAAATTTGATCAATTTAAACGTACCTATTTCAAAGATATATACAAAACAAACTTCTGGCTCTAAAATCGGTCCAGAATTATATCTGCAAGACCTGAAAAAATCATTGGCCCTTAAACATCGACTGACTCAGAAAATGACAGACAAATTTTTTAAAAAAATGAAATCAATTGCAATTTGCGAAGGAATGTTGCTCAAAATCGTAAAATAATTATCTTCAGAACAATTTCTGTATCACAAGAGCCTATCCAGTAGCCCAGTTCCAAGCCTTATAAAATTCATTGGCTCATAAAGATCGATAAACTAGGTAAAGACAACAAACTTTGGAAATTTCAAATTTTATCACAAAATAGAACTTCGTTCTATTAAAAGGTTGAAAACCATTTCATTCCCCCTAGAAACTATGTAATTTTATACTATCAAAACCTGGAGGAGGTTTTCTCGCTACTGAGGCAAGAAAAACTGAATAAAAGAACATTGTTTTCAAAAAAACTTGAAAAAAAATTGCAATTTTATCAAAAGAGTTCTAAAATTTGAAATGTTTAAGTATTGGAAACAATTCCATTGAAATTAACAACCATGCACTAACTTTCTATCAGGCTGTGGAATAGGTTTTCTGACCTTTGAGTTTGGACAAAAATTGACAAACATTTTTAAAAAAATTGCAGATTTTATTTATAAAAATGCTAAAATTCGAGACATTAAAAAGTTGAAAACCATTCCATTGTTACTAAAAACTATGCAAAACCCTATTATCAAACCTTAAAGGAGGTTCCCTTGCCCCTGAGGCTAGCAAAACTCAGAGAAGGACAAACAAATTTCAAAAACTTGAAAAAAGTTGCAAAAATTAGTGTCATTTTGCGTGTTTGTGTGTAGTACCAAAACATATATCTCATAAAAAATGGTCAAACAAGTAATTCTGTCTTGTAAAAGACCTTCACCAACTGTTAAAAACTTTTACCTAAGATCAATCAAACAAAATAACTAAAAAAAACACAAAATCACATGAAAAATTGCACCAATTTGAGCCCAAAAGCTCCTAAAAATGACATTTTAACCTTAAATTAGATTCATCCCAGCAGCTGCACCACTCTAAGCACTTGAAGGACTACTAAAGCCCACTTCGGGCCTTTAATGGAACTTAATTTCCGCAGGGCTTCACCTGTTTATCCCGTTCTGAAATATCAGTCATTGAAAAATATGTGAAATTATCTTAAAAAAACACACAGCGCACCAATACAATCCAGATTCTTTGGATTGTAAAAAACCACGATTTCCCCAATAATAGCGCTATCGCATCGTGGCTATTAAAAAAAGAAAACAAAAGGAAAAATTTTTCAAGGCTTAAAACAACTATAAATTTGAAGAATTACGAGGAGCGAGAACAAAATAGTATACCACTCCAATGATACCTGTCGCTGTTCCTTAATGAGCATTTGTTTGGATATTCCAGGATGGTGTTGCGTGGAAGAGCCTCCTCCCGAGTGCTGATGACTCATTCCTCCTCCCCCTCCCCCAATTGCCATGCCCTGTTTCATCCCACCTGATCCACCCATTGAACCCTATATCAGCTTATTCAATGAAACCATCTTATGAATACAGTAAACAAATCAGTTTCTGAGGTTGGTATCATGGGCCAGCTTTTTTATGCGAACATAGTTAATTGGATTTATAATTTCGTGAGCATGACTTACAATACAGAAAAAAAACTGTTGCATTTCAACTTGGAATGCATAATACTACCTTCGCCCAGTGGATGAATGCTCTCTGTACTTTTCTTATTGACAGTTTCTCGTTAGATTGCATCCGCATTTCTTACTAGTACCTCAAACGCACGAAGTCCTCCAAGACGGTTGAGTCATTATCAGTAAAAATCAGTTTATCTCAAAACTACCATGCTTTCTACGGTTACATCACAATTTAACCAATTCCATTTTACCCAACCTGTCGTTTTACCCAATGTCAACTTACCTAAAGCGCTTTGATCTTTTCGTTCACTTATCCGATGTTCGGTTGTGATAGTTTCATATCAAGTCCCTCCGGCTATTTAATTATATAGTCGACTAAATAGTGGTTCTGGTAATTTTTAACAATAGGGTAAGTTGGCATTGGGTAAATTGGCAGGTTGGGTATAATGGCATTGGGGAAATTGTCCTGACACCGTTTTTTGTAAACGTTACTTTACGCCGCCGAATTTAACCGTCACCTAATCTTACGTTAGACAAACATACCTGCTGAGCCATGATCTGTGGCATGGACTGTGCTCTGTTTGTGGCTGCGTGGTGTTGAAGGTGATGGTGATCATAATATGGATGTTGATGTTGTTGTTGTGAACTGACCAAGTGAGACCGGTAGCTATAGTCTATTGGTGGTCCATAATAGTTCCTCATCAGAGGGTCGCGAGCCACGAGCCTTCAATCAATTAAAAAATATACAGCTTCTCTTTCGGTTCACGCAACTCTTTCGGTAAGCAACTAATATGAGGGAAAAGCATTTCCAGCAGAAATATTTTTTCCTTTTCCGACCTCTTCACTCTTCGAGCACCCTTATGAGCACACATAATTCAGAGAAATTAGAAAAACGTCTCTTGAAATTGTTAAATGAACTCACCTCTAAACAAGGCAGATTCAAATAAAATTAATCAAGCATAACAGGCTAAAGCTCAACAAATGGTATTTTAAAAAAGCAAAAAGGTTACCTTTTGTTGAAATATTCTTTTAAAATCAATTGCAGTTTTTATCTAACAAAAAGTTTTGTACGCTTACATCTATATTCTGATTTTGATATTGAGTGTCAATTCAATGTACCAAAGTTTTAGGGAAAAGTTCAAAACTTTTTAAACTGAACGAAAAAAGTAATTCACATGCACACTGAATTAAACTGTCTGGAACTTATCTTAAACACTATCTTAAAAATTGAAGCGTTAGGGTATCCAATATTGCCTGAAACAAATTAACTAAATGAACAATTGTATAATTCTTTTTTGGGAGATTTTGAGACTAATGAGTTCTCAAACTTTCACAAAGTTCAAACTCGTGTCTTCTCACAATCTTAAGTTCCAGATGTCAATCAAGCCAGCTATTTTTGCTGAATTTCTTTAATTTTCGGAGTAAGACAACTGTTTGTCGATTTGAGCTTTAAAAGAATTGCAGTGGAAATGTTTGGTAACAATTCTTTGGCCCTTTTGGATTTTTTTTCCCTTTTCGGATAGCAATCTTCACCTGAAAGTAGTTTAGCTCTCGTAATTTGATACGGTTATGTGCGTCTGGTTTACCATCAAAAACCGTTCATTTGGAGCTTTTTCAAAACTTAATTTTTAAAGTTTTGCATGCCTTATAGTCAAATTTTCTGATAACAATTAGAATTCAAAGTTACTAAACCACGCCTTTTGGTTGTGTTGGAACATATAGCAGTTTTTCAATTTTTTAACACTAGCTGTGAATTGAATTAAGAGAGCATAAACGCATAAAGCGTTTACTGTTCCACACTTGATTTCAAATAATTACAAATGCCGGATGGTGTACACGGCCCTTTATTGTTTTTTTTTAATTGTTCTTGTCGCCTCCTCACTCATGTCCCCTTGAAAAAGGTTAATTATTAGTTTGAAACCCTTTCTATACGAATCACAACCGTTGCTAATCCCCTAGTCATGCTAAAGTTTTTCTGATAATTTCAACACAAAGATTAAGCTGTTTGGGATTAGCTTTTCCCTTTTCTTAAATTACCTACTATTTGAAGAGTGCGGAGCAGTAAAAGACAGGACTACGTACTTTTTGTTAACAAAACAGTGGAGCAAGTTAGTTGGGTCGTATCAGGAGCTTAATTAAACATAACACGACTAACGTCGGATGAATTGCTCGGACGACAGGCTGAGAGCGGATTAATGCCCGAGACTTAGTGCCCAGACACGATGGCACTTGCGCCCGAGTGCTGGGTGCGAGGCCCATGGGGGAGTAAGAATTTGTTCTAACGTAATAAGAGAACTAAATGGTACTAAAGTGTTGAAATTCATTTGAAATTGAAGTTAAGAGTACAGTCTCCATATCGGCGACCGCACACGACGTTTGATGTCGTAAATTTAAACTTCAATTCTATGAGAAAATATAAAACCAAAAAAAAACACACAGGAAGTTACAATAAACCAAACATCTCCCTCTGTGATAGCGAAGCAGCCGATTATATCGGTTTTATCCAATTGTCAAAAAATAACCTTCTAGTTGGAAAAATTGAACTTAAAAATGAAAAAGTGAAACTAGTTTTTTGTCCCAAACTTAATATCCTATAGGACACTAATATTAGCACAAAGAAATAGACTTTCACTTCTTTAGTCGAAGTTCAATATTCTTTAAGTCGAAGTTCAATATCTCAAACTAAGCTCTCTGTCTCAAAGTTTTAGTGACCGACGAAATCGTACCCTAGGTTTTCTAATGCATGTTGACCCACAGAAATTGATTTCACAATTCAGGAGAACAATATCAGCGTTTTGAATAACCAAAACAACCGTTGAAATACAACCAATATATTTTTTTCAATTAAAAATAAACTGCACAAAAACATATGATGAGCATTAATAATATTGGCTTATTCAAAGGCTGGTTGGAATTGAAGTTTTCGTTTGCTATCAAAAAAATTACCCGGCAGATTGCCTCCGTTGATTTCCATGACTAAGATTGGGAATGAAAGAACAGAAAACTTACTCCTGCAGTAAATGTATTCTCTTTGAATTAAAGTAAATAAAAGTCAATTTCAATGTGAGGAAGTCATTTTTGAGAGTGAGGTAAGTCAAGTGTGACCAAAAATTTAATCACGCGAATGAACAGAACAGAGAACAAAAAATGACGTCACGCACGCAATCCAGTTAAATTGCATGAACGAATGAACAAAAAGCAGATTTGAAGTGGTTGTGACATCATATGGTCGTAACAAAAATCGTGACGACGAAAAACAACATAGCAGGACAAGTCCTGACGTACAATTCAAAGAATTTTCATTGACTAAACAAAAAACTAGACCTGCAATGAACTATGAATGGATTGGGGAAACCATTTAGAAAAAAAAATCCGACCAAAAAAATCGAAAATAGTAAAAACCAAAGTGAAATTGCCGCATGTGAACAAAAAACCACTAGCGATAAAGCGAATTTTTGTTCAAACGCCGTTTTCTCACTCTATTTTAAAATTAGAGCAAAAAAAATTCACGCCTCGTTTTTTCGCTCCACTTCCTGTTTCGTCGTGACGAAAATCACCACTCCAATTTGACTTCAAAAATCATGAAAATGTGTGAAGAGATCTTAAAAAAAAGACAGCACCCCCAATACAATTCAAAGTCTTTGAATTGTAAAAAACCAAGAGAAGGCCAATAATAGCCCCAGCTATCGCTGTGCGGCTATTAAAAAGGAGCGCTATAATAGCCGGCCGAGAAGATGAGGGCGGCTATTAATTACTAGTTGGTGTATACAATTCCGAGTACTGTTTCTGGCCGTCAATTGATCATGTCTACTGAGACTTATTGCTGACCTGTCAAGTGGGTTGTTTTTCTGAGTGCCAGTTTATTCAGAATACTAATATCCTACAAGAAAACAAGTTATTATTTATTACCTATTTGTGTTATTTGAAAACTCTGCTGAAAATTAGAATTTGTTTAGAAAAATTATAGAATAATTTCTCAGAGAAAAATCTAATGTAAGTGTTGGTGTACTTCGGCAAGTTTTTTAAATCACCCTTTACAACTTAATAATCAGAGTTTGTCAAATCTGTCATCACAAAACTTGCACGTGAGAGTTTCAGGTTGTTGTTCCGGCGGTATATTTGAGAGCAAATTTGCACTTATGTTCTACTGGCTTCTGGAGATCTAGATTATTTCGATCCTCAAACTATACTCGAATATATTACCAAACAAAATCAGGTCTATATTAATGCAAGGCCTGAGGATTTTCGTTAAGTATCTCTGATTTGACACTCGTAAATTGTTTTTTTTTGGTGGTGGGGGGGACTAGGCTCTTCGATTCAACTGAAGACAGTAACTTCAATTTGGCTCAACTAGCTGTATACCGAGCAATAATTTCACACCTTGTTCCACAAACCTGACCACGTGATAAAGTTTGACATGGTCACGTGAATGAAGTTTGACATGGTAAGTAATTATGCCATTTGTATCGTTTTATAAATTTCAGCACAGAATTGAAAATTGAGAAACCTAGTATTCTTCTCTTCAAAAAGATAGCACTAGCTCCATAAGCTTACCTATTTCCATCCATAGTGAATTGCGAACCAGAATCGTCTATAATCTGACCGCAGAGATTGATAAACTAAATCGCTTTTGAATATATTGTCAATGCTAAAACTTGAAGCAAATTAAAGCGTATAAACTGAATGTGCTGTGCTAAGAATGAGCGGTACAAAAAGCCACAAAATTCTTTTTCAGCAATGATTCACTAGTGCAGCTATTACAAAACTATGTACACCGTACGCTCAGGACTCCTGTCAATCAACACAAATACTCCGCGTTAGAGTCACAACAGCTCTGGTATAGCAATATCATTAAATTCGAGCTGAACACTAATTTTGCCCCATGCTTTTCAGTTTTGTCCTTTCCTGCCATACCAACTCCAAAGTTAATTGAAATTTGCCCATAAGACAGAGATTCAGCTCTTAAATAAAAACATCGGCAGAATGTATTGAAATTTTTTAAACCCCAAATAATTATTTGAGCTGCACGATATCGGTTTAAATGTAGATCTAATCGACTCTATAAAATGCTCAGCAATTTCAGTTCTTTCTTTAAAAAAGGTTTGCATTCACAAAGGCGTGAATTGTTCAGTAGTCCATTTATCCAAAAACAACAATTCGAAAGCAGCATTGTAGAAGTCCGGGTTGTACTTGATGAAGTACTCAGTGTCAGCTACAAAGTTCACCTCCAAAATGACAGGTTGTAATTTGTTGTCATCCGTGTATTTGACCATGAAGTCCACCCCGTATATGGCACGAGAATTGGGTAGTTGACAGAGGCCTTTAGAAGAGCATAGTTGAAACATCTCCCGGAGAGCTCTGTGCGAATCGGATACAACTTGATTCCAGTTTAACTGAAAAACAATACGTCTTATTGTTTGGGCTATTGAGGGACGAGCTCTCTATACGCAATTATAACCAGTAGTTCTTTCTACATTTTGATCAAATATAAATAATAA
>NC_134477.1:31708876-31733876 GCF_964194025.1 Convolutriloba macropyga
CATTAAGATAAAAACAAATCTACTATAATTCAGTGTTAATGATGGTAATAGATGATGATATCACGCCACATAACAGCAGCTGATGCGCGACATCTTCAAAGTAAACAGAGTGTTCTAGAGAGATAAAACGTGAACAAGAAGAAGGAAAGAGACCCCGACAGAAAGAGAGAGAGAAAGCGCTAGGAATATTTTGCACGATGAGATTCGACTCCGCAAGTTCTGGTATTCTATCCTTGTTAGTAATTAAATCATAAACTGAAGAGTACAAAATTTAAAAGAAAATTTTCCAGATTTCGCAGTGAAAAAAATGTCCACAACCATTTTTTGTCTCTGAAGTCCTGTTATGTAACCCATCTGGAAGAATTACAAAGTTTCGTTGGCCAGTAATGATCGTTAAACTCAGAAAAGTACAAATACTCAAAAATTTCAAAAACAATTGCAAATTACAAATCTGGTGATTCGTGATATTAATATCTTCAGAATCATTTCATTGTCTCAAGAGACTATCCAGTATCACTATTTCAAGCATTAAAAGATCCACTGGCTCATAAAGGTCCACGATGGAACATGATCATAATTTTCAGAAAAAATTGAACAATTCATCAAAAAATTGATATAATTCGAGTCATTAAAACATTGATAACCATTCCATTAACTCTAGAAACTATGTAGCAGTTTATTATGAAGCCTTAATGAGGTCCCTGGCCAATAAACTATTCCAGGGCCAATAAAAATTTTTTCAGTAACTTATTATCAAAACCTTAAGGAGGCTTTCTAGTCCTGGGGCTGAAAAACTTGAATAATGACAAAAAATGTCAAAAAAAGTGGAAAAATTTTAAGTTTTGTAAAAATAATGCTAAAATTCTCAATTTAAAAAGGTTGAAAACCATTCCATTACCAATAGAAACTATGCAGTAACCTAATATAAAACCCTAGAAGAGGTTCCTTGACACCTAGGGCTGAAAAACTCAAATTGACAAAAATTTTCAAAAAAATTGGTGAAAGTTAG
The DNA here is from genome assembly GCF_964194025.1 of Convolutriloba macropyga. Lineage (NCBI taxonomy): Eukaryota > Metazoa > Xenacoelomorpha > Acoela > Convolutidae > Convolutriloba > Convolutriloba macropyga. Next base: position 31,709,886 of record NC_134477.1, read on the forward strand.
TATAAATTTGCGTGTCTTTGTTTGGAGTACCAAAACATATAACTCTTAAAATGGTCATAAAAAGTACTTATGTTTTGCAAAAGACCTTTATCAACTTTAATCAGTCTCAATTTAGACTGGTCCAACAACAAAATCGAAAAAAATGACGGAAAAAATGCAACATTTTGGGCTCAAAAACTCCTAAAAATGATCTTTTAACCTTAAACTACGACCTTCCCAGTAGATCCACCACACTAAGCAGTTGAATGACTACTAAACGCGGCTAAGGGTCTCTAATTAAACTTAATGCCCGCTATGCACTACCTGTTTATCTCATTTTTAAGGACGAAAAGTCAAATGCGTCAGACGAAAAATCGGTCAAGCGAAAAAATCGCATGAAAAAAGACCAACAGGACTAATATGATTGCTACAAACTTCGTTTGAGAGCAATTAATCAAATACGGCAAATGAAAGATTAGCGAAGGAAGGTTTGAAGAAGCATAGAAACTTCAATGCACTCACGCCAGAATAGAAGGTGAACATCTGCTGTTTGAACTCATCATAACCCAGTCTCGTAACTTCAGCGTCTCGTCCTGCATAGCCCATGCACGAGAAATGTCTCTCGTACTCGTGAAAATGTTCCAGTTTAAACTCGAGATTAGCAATACGCTGCCACAGGTTGTTGTAGGCATACGCTTTCAGAGGCTCGATTGACTGCACACAAACAAAAACCTAAACAAACAAGGCAGAGCTAGTTCATTCAATACAACAATTGTGACAATCATTTTTCCTATAGTAAACAAACCGAATAGCATTGAAATGACTCCAATCTGTTGATAACAATATTAGAACAAATTACGAGAGAATCAAATCAATTCAGATACAGGGATCACTCATATGTCAACCTTTTTATTATGTAATTCCTTTTCTGGTACTTGATTAAGTAAAGTAATTTTGATTAATTTACTTTCAAATCATTTTCCATGTAACATTTTCCTGCATTCTTAATGCTTATTGCCTTTCAGTTTTGCGCAGTTTCTTATAGTCCATACAAAGAGGAATTAATGTCTTTTTTTGTTTCAAATGGATGCGAAACATTGCCAAAAACAGAAAATTTTTCTCAACTTTCTACTTACTCGCATGTCGAATTTGACACAATATCCCTTGTCGTCTCTTGGATACAGGAGCGGTCTTTCAATGTACTTCTGTGCAATCAGAGGAATGTCTGCCTCACACATCCGAACTATCTGGTCCAGGTTGTTAGTCACATAGGTGGCCATACCACGTGACAGATTCCAGGGTTTCACAATCCACAGGTTCATGCCATGTGAGTCAAGTGATTCAGCTGAAACGAGGTCCCACAAAAGTCAACAAATTTTAATCCGTAATATTCCCGATAATTTATATCTCCTCGAAACAATGTGAACCGAAATTTGAAACAAGTATTCAAGATATGCAAAATCTTCACTTTTTCGACACAAATTGAGATATGCTACCAATAACTTAGTAACCTTTTTTCATATGCATTGCAAAATAAAGTTTAAGAACAGGGCTTCATCATTATCAACAAACGAAAATTTATGGCAAGTGCTAGCATATCTTCACGTCCTCCTATCATGAATTTTGTCGCAGTATTTCAAGCTTCTATTCACAGAGAATCTGCTATCAATTTTATCATTTCATCAAGACGTCACTCAAAGATGTGGTTATAATGGAATCACGTTCTGCGTCCTCTGATACCTTTTCCGAATAAACCAATGCCCAGAATCATGGAGCCTAAGCTTTGTTCATTACTGCATAGCTGGCGTTTTCAATCAAAAGCGTACAAAGCAGATAATTTTTTCACATGACAAAAGCTCATCGATCATGCCCTTCCCGCAGACCGCTTAGACTCCTCTGGGAGGAGGCAAAGAAACCCTAACAGGGCTTTCATAATGTCTTTTCTACTAACTGAAACGAACTGTGATTGTAGTCAATACTTACTACGCGTTTTCCAGTCGTACACAAATCTGGGCAATTCATAGCGCAGATTGTATGTCTGTTGACACCACGGAGGAAATGTACTACTACCATCATCGTTGAGGGATCTCGCACACGCCGCTTGAACACAAGACAATGACAGCTCAAGAATTACAAATGTATAAAATATCTGAGTTAATATACAGACAGTTTCCATGATACAAAATAGCTACTGGATCCAATAATCAATTTTCCGGGATAAGATCATCACACTTGTACTATTTCAATCATGGTGAAAATAGTACAGGTCAGAAACTAAAGTAAAATTAACTACCTAACAAATCTTTGCACATCATAACGTGCTCCCCGGGAAACTGATTGACAATTTTCTGCATATTAGGCAACCGATCGAAATCTTTGAAATGCTTCAACAAGAAAAGAACATCAGCTGGTGAATTTAATCCATCATCCGACCAAGCAGAATTCTCCAGAGGTGGTGGACAATCACCCGCTTCATAACCCTCTTCGTGGCCTGCTTCCGACTCCTCCGACGCAACGAGAAAACGGAAATGAGGCGAGGAAAGATTTTCCCGGATATCTGCATAAGAAGTAAAAACTGTAACAGTTCGATCCTGTGGGAAAAAGAGAGGCGAGATGGAAGTTGAGGCGTTGTCCGAGGGAAGAACTTGTGATCGCTCTTTACAGACTTCATCCCATTTTGGTTCATGAAGAGGCGGTGGATCTGAAACGAAGAGCAAGTGCATTTTAGTTGACTACCAAGTTCGCGTCACAAAGACAGGCACGACTCCTAAACTAGACCACATATGTATCTGAAGAAACAGAAAACCGACTAGATCAGATCAGTAAATTTTGTTGCTACCAATTTGGCATTTTTTCAAAAATTGAACCCTTTCCCAATTTTACAAGAGGACGAAACAACGCTCTCGTGTTGCTGAATTGATTTGAATTACAGTCGCAGCAATACATTACAGTGTTAAAACTTTGGACCACAGGGCGTTTTGAAATACCCAAGCAAAATAATTGCTCTGAACGAACGTACTTGCTCAGTTCATTGAAGGATTTTGATATTTTTCGAGGTGAAATCTAACTCGATAGCCATTTATAGAGAACTTGCAAAAAATGCAGAGGACGCCTTCACATCTGACTGTACTATCAACTACTATTCGGCTTGAACGAAAAAGGTTCCTGAAAAAATTAGCCAACTCAAAACGTCTTTGAATATGTAGACAAACCCCGTAGACTGGCAAAAAATAGCCGCCATTGATTGCCAAAACCCTGATTTGATTGACAAAACACAAAAAAAAAATAAACTAAAATGATTTCTGTACAAAAACATTTTTAAAGTGCAAACTATTTTGATGTCATTTCTTAATTGGGCATACTCCTGTTTCTTAAAGAGAGGACACAAGGGCTAGTATCAACACCAATAAGCTTTAGAGATGGTAATTAAGAGTTATAAGAACAAAGTTCAAGTAGCGGGCATATAAAATTAGGCTTTATTACAATCCAACAATTGGATTGTATTGGGGCTGTCTTTTTTGTGAGACGTTTTCACACATTCTCTATGACTTTGATCTCTTAAAACGGGATAAGCAGGTAACGCCCAGTCGTCATCAAGTTTAATTAGAGTCCCAGAGCTGGACTTAGTAGTCAATCAAGTGCTTAGAGTGGTGCAGCTGCTGGGAGGACTTAATTCGAGGTTAAAAAGTCGTATTTAAATTTTTGGGCCCAAAATGGAGCAATTTTCACATTTTTTCGTCATTTTTCAAGTTTTTTGTTTGATCAGTCTTAAATTGACGTTTGGCAAAGTTGATAAGTATCTATTGCAAGACATAATTACATCTTACGACCATTTTGTTAGCAATATATGTTTTGCTACTGCAAACATGCAAAATTATACCAATTTTTGCAAATTTTTACATATTTCTTGAGTTTTCCAGACTCAGGTGCCAAGGAACCTCATGGTTTTTAACATTTTAATATCACGAACTTTTTTGAAATTTTTGATAAGAATTAAACTTTCAAATTTTCTTAAAATTACTATCATGTTCCGAATTTTTCAAACTTTCTCCAATGCATCTTTCCTTAGGCTCGCAATTGGAATAATGTACAGTTTTTGGAGGCAAGGAAACAGTTTTGAAGATATTGATTTCACAAACTTTAGCAACTTTTCAGTATAACTTGCAATTAATTTTCAAAATTTTTCTTTCAAAGTTTATCCATCTTTAAGAGCTAATGAAACGTTTTCACGTCTTGCAGACGGGTGACTGGACAGATTCGAGAGACAAGAAATGGTTTTTAATATAAAATCGCGAAAATTAGAAGCTTTCAAAAACTTTTCAGTTTTCAATTTTTTGCATGTAATTGTCAGATTTCTCGAATTTTTCTATCTTAAGTGGCCAATAAACCCCTTTCAAGGTTTGTGCATGAGTAATTTTAAATGGATGAAATTCGGCACTTAGGTTAAAACCTTAAAGAGTTTTAGCAATAATTAATATTTTGTTTTGTTCATTTGATTATTTTAATTTTTCCATTTTTGAGACTGTTCGTCTTTCTGGCTGGCATTGTTCAATTGATATGAGGGTCAGATACAGTAGTTCTAATCATTCATTCAATTCAATTCTTTGAATCGAAATTTCAGGACTTGTCCTGTTATGTTCTCGATTTTATTTCTGATTTCGTTTTTCATACGGATTCGATTTGCTGAGGAAGGCTCTGAACTAAGGTAAAGGTTAACAAAACTAGATCACCGAGAATGGACTATGAATGGATATGGAAAAAATCGTATCAAAAAAGAGAAAATTATAGACAAATGGCCACATGTGAACATCAAAACATTAGCAAAAAGCTAAATTTTGTTCAAATTAGGTTTCTTCACTCTACTTTAGAAATTACTCTTTAAAATTTTACGCCGCAAAACCATTTGCTTTTGCGCTCCACTTCCTGTTTCGCGGGACCAAAATCACTTCGATTTGGCTTCAAAAATCACGAAAAGTTCCAACAAATAAAAATGGTAGGGAGCACTATACGATTGAAATTCTTTGCTTGTAAAAGAGATGGCCGCTATAAAAGCCGACTGAGAAGGCGGCTATTCAAAAGACTCCATTAAAAACTATTAATACTTCGCTAACTTCTTTTTGTGGCCAAAGATTAACAGCAAAGCATAGAAGACACCAATACTACTCAATGTTTAACTTGAATTTCGCCTCAGCATCAGCTAAGACATAAACAGAACATAGCCGGCAGATTGCCGGAAAATAGCCGCCCTTGACGCACATCGGGATTGAAACAGAAAAGGAAGAAGAGACAAATTGACTGAATTTTTTTCTCCTTTTTTTTCAGTGTCAAAACGTGTTCTAAATTGGCGTGCAGTTTCGGTTAGATTCCAAAACTACACTTAACTCAGAAACTGTCAGACATGAAAATCGTGACTTACGCAAAACGAAAAACGTGATCAAAAGGTAAAGCGAATTAAAAAAAAGGAGAGCGCCTAAATAAAAGCCGTTTAGAGGCTGACGGCGGCTATAAAAACGTCAACCAATAATTGAAAAGAGAATAGCCGGCAGATTGCGGAAACATAAACGCCGTTGACGCACATCGGGGTTGAAACAGAAACATACCCGGCAGATTGCCAGAAAATAGCCGCCGTTGATTCCAATAAGCATGATGGGGATGAAAGAATAGAAGATATTGAAAAAAAAAATTTTTGTACAAAAACATTTTTTAAGTCCGATTTATTTTGATGGCATTTCGTAGTTGAACATAACGTACTTCTGTTTCTTAGAGAGAGGCTACAGGGGCTACTATCAATACCAATAAGCATTAGAGATGGTAACTAAGACTTATAGGAACGACGTTCAAATAGCGGGCATCTAAAATTGGGCTTTATGGGTTTATCCCGTTTCTACTTCTGACTTCAATTTTTTATACTGAATCTGTTCATTTTGAATTGCTTTGAACACTTTGCTGACCAACTGATGCTCAAAATCACTTTTAGCAGAATGAGAGAAGAGAGAAACTAGCCTAGAGAAGTCAAAAAGATATCACGCAAAATGTTGAAAAGGCGGCAAAATGAGTTAAAGCGAAACATTTTTTTATTCGACGAAGTAAAAAAAGGAGCGCTATAATAGCCGGCTGAGAAGATGAGGGCGGCTATTAAAAAGAAAAATAGAACAGATAGAAATTGACAAAAATTTTTCCTAAATTTCAAAACTGTTCTAATTCAGTGCGCAGTTTCAGTTAGATTCTAAACCTATACTTACTGCCGCTTCTAAACTGAAAGCTAATAAGCTTAATACCGATACCAGCTACCAAACACTCTAATGAACTTTGATAAACTAATTCTCAATGACTTAATGACCGGGCTTTATCGGTTTATCCCGTTTCTTTTGAATTAGCTCTTTTGGGCGTTTGACCGTATTCACTTTATTGCGTAATTTAATGCATGACAGAACTTAAAATCCTTTCAATTGAAACAGTGAGTGAAGTAAGTCAGAAGTCAAACGTGAAAATCGTGACTTATGTAAAACTAAAAACGTTATCAAAAGGTAAAGCGAGTTAAAAAAAAAACATAGGACAAGTCCTGATATATAATTCGAAGAATTGATTTATTTATGACATGACAATCAATTAAACCACTTTAAAAGCCAAAAGAGAGCTGTTAGTAATGAGACTAAGCAAAAAAAAACAACACAATAACAACAAAAACAAGCAAGACTAAAAATTCAACATTTAATTTTGGAAAAGACAGGATCAACATCAAAAAACAACTGCAATGAACTCGAACTGCCAACTATATTCTTCTAATTCTCATTAGCAACCTGTCATTAAATGTTGATGAGTTCTCTTACTAAAAATATCAAATGATAAGACAAAATACCAAAAAAATTGCAATAGAACTTGCTCAAACTTTTTTAAAACACTTAGTAAAAAAAAGTCACAGAACGGAACAGCTACTGAAGGATACAATTACATCAATTAATTGAGTCCTCAATAACCACCGTTGAGACCAGTCATCAAGAGATTAAGTGATAAGCCAGCAATAAGTACAAAAAACAATAGCAAAACTAAAAAAAAAATCAGATTTTTTTTTAAAAACGAACAAGCGTATAGGTCACAAAAAGCAATAGCTATGAACTGAAAGGATTTGCTTTAATCGAAGCGTTTACAGCAACCAATGAGACCTGTCAATAATGAGACTAAGAGATAAGACGACAAAGTTGAAAAGAAAAACTCGCGAAACTCGAAAAATTAGAGCGTATCAAGTTATAGCTTTTCTCAGCTAAATTTAGATCAATTCATTTCAATAATATTGTTTCTTTGAATCAACTGCACCTGACACTATCTTCTTGCGTTGAACTTTAAATTTACTTCAAGCTAAGAATAAACCTAGCTGGCAGATTGCCAGAAAATAACTGTAATAGCTTCGTAGATCTGCAGTCTCACAAAACAGTAAAAAAAGACAGACCAAAAAATTCGTCTTTTCATTGAAGGCTAATATGTTACATTTTGATTAAAAATCTGTATAAATTTTTCCTGCCTCTATTAGCTGCTCTCAAATAAGCTTCATTTAGAGTGACACACACCCCATTTGACCTTATCTCTTTGAATTAGAGTAAATAAAAGTCAACTTCAAAGTCAGGAAGTCATTTCTGAGAGTGAGGTAAGTCAAGTGTGACCAAAAATTTAATCACTCGAAAGAACAAAAAAACGGCGTGACCAAAATCACTACTCCAATTTGACTTCAGAAATCATGAAAATGTGTGAACAGATCTTCAAAAAAAGACAGCACCCCAATACAATTCAAATTCTTTTAATTGTATAGAAAAACCAAGAGAAGGCCAATAATAGCCCCAGCTATCGCTGTGCGGCTATTAAAAAGTCTAAGTTGAAGTCGATTTCTAACATACAGAAATGGCAGAGCGCAGATTGATGCTTAGGGTAATCAACACACCTTGAAAATCAGGCACCCCCTCCCACGGAATCATCTGAACATCTTTCAACTGCTGATCACGAGACTTGAGCGCATAGGTATGTTCCTGCACTAATGGTTCTCCCTCTTCTACGTCCTTGACAACCCATAGTACAGAATAAGAAGCCATAGTTGGGGTGAAGATGAAGGGAGAGATCTTCACATTAACCTCCTCATCAGAAATCGACCGAGTAATATGGGTTCCTTAAAGAGAACAAATGCAACATTACTTGCGATAACAGAATCAGATTCAGCCTGTACCAATCGAACAACCTTTTAATCACTATTATTGCCTCCAGAAAACAACTTTCATCATCAACGGTCCCTTGTTTAAAATATAACGATATCACCCACCAGGGGGGGGGGGGGGGGGTCAAGCGATGGGGGTAGGGTTGGTAGGGCTAGACAGAAGGGGGTTCTAGATCTCCAGATGGAGGGTGGAAGGTGGTGGTGAGTGGGATGGGTGGGGGAGGGGGTGAGCGACCGAGGGGGAAGAGGTGTAAAAGTTTTTAAGATCGATCAGGAACAGTCCTTTAGACCAGGAAAGTTCCTCCTCAATACAGTTTTGGTGAATCGCATACTTAAAAGATTAGTAAGGTGTAAGGCTCAGAGAGAGCTGCTCTGCCCTAGAGGCTTTACCTGTTTATCCCGTTTTTCAGGAAAAAAGTGAAAAGCGTCAGACAAATCGGTCACGCAAAAAATCGCTTAAAAAGACCACAGAACTACTATAATCGTACCAATTTCTCTTATGAGCGAACAAGCAGATGCCTATTGAAAGCCGCTTTTCCCAAGTGTCAGAAAGGTTCTAAATGGGTGTGCAGTTAAGTTAGATCTTTAAAAAAGTCAAATAGTATCTCAGTCAATAAAAAATTAACTTAAAGACTATGCCGATAAGATTACTACAATTGAACTGCATTAGAAGAACAAGGAGGTCTGCTACTTTTGATACTCGGCGGCAAGACCACAAGAAAAGCAACAAAAACAGGCTACATTTAATAATCCACTAATATTTATCGAAAATAAATCGTGTCAAAGTAAAAAAAACCGCTGCAAGGACAACAAACTTAAATAATAGCTTGCAGATTGCCAGAAAATAGCCGCAATAGCTTTGTAGATCTACAGTTTTAAAGAGATAGTAAAAAATTTCAATGCTGAGATGTAATATTTCTCTTAAGAATCCGGTTAACTTATTGATGCTTCTATTAGCTGCCCTCAAATAACTTTCAATTAGAGTGACACACATTCACTTGACCTTATCACTTCGAATAAAAGTGAAGAAAAGTCAATTTCAGAATGAAGAAGTCATTTTTGAGAGTCTGGTGTGTCACGTGTAACCAAAACGAATGAAAAAACACAGCACGACAAGTCCTGACGTACAATTCAAAGAATTTTCTTTGCCTAAACAACAAACAAGACCTAGAACTGCCTCGCGAATTGGAAAAACCATCTCTAAAAAAATCAGATAAAAAAGCACAGAAAATCAATGTCAATATGCCGCATCTGAACAAAAACCACTAGCGAGAAAAAAAATTTGGTTCAAACACAAAACTAGGCTTAGAGTAAACTAAAAAGGGATGGGAAAAACCACTTAGAAAAAAATCCAATCCAAAAAATCGAAAAAACAGCAAAAATCAAAGTGAAATTGCCGCAAGTGAACAAAAAACCTCTAGCGAGAAAGCGAACTTTTGTTCAAACACGTTTTCTCAATCTACTTTAAAATTAGAGCAAAAATGTCACGCCGCAAAACCACTCGCTTTTCCGCTCCACTTCCTGTTTCGGCGTGACCAAAATCACTACTCCAATTTGACTTCAGAAATCATGAAAATGTGTGAACAGATCTTAAAAAAAAGACAGCGCCCAATACAATTCAAATTCTTTTAATTGTATAGAAAAACCAAGAGAAGGCCAATAATAGCCCCAGCTATTGCTGTGCGGCTATTAAAAAAGTCTAAGTTGAAGTCGATTTCTAACATACAGAAATGGCAGTAGTAGTAGTAGTAGTAGTATAAAACTTCAATTACCTTCTGAGGGTATAAACAAGGATGATGATACAAATGGTATAACAAAGATAAAAATTATGTAACAGCTAGAAAAACATTAATTAAACAGAGAGTCATGCTATACAGAAACTACATCTACACCTAAGGTACCATGTGCAAGGTAAGTCAAAATCATATTTATCATTTCTCATTGCCATTAGTAGATTTTGAGTTGCGGTTTTGGATTTGCAAGTGTCCTTGAAAAAATTGATGCTGACATTACTTAAATCCGCGGCGTCATTTATAATACGTTCAACTCTGAAGAAAAACGATTTTTCTTTACATCTTTTCCTAGCTCGTGTGAGCGCCAGACGTTCACGATCAAGTGTTCGTAGTTTTAAATCCTTTGAGTCCAACTTGAAAAATTTGTCAAAAGATATGCAATTCTCGTTGTTTAAGATTGCCGTAAAAACACGTATGTCACGCTCGATGAGTTGATAGCATATTGGCAGAGAGTTGGATAATTTTAGCAGGGAGGAGTAGTCATTGCAACCAAAGCACCAACACAGGCCATGGATATTGAGCTGTTATAACTTCCGTAGATCAGAAATTTCAGGAAACCAAGCAGGGTATCCATATAGAAGAACCGATAAAACACATGCCTTGAATAAATTGAATTTAACTCCAGATGGGAGGTTGAACGGAACACTGTGCTTCAAGTAATTGAACGATCGACGAAATTTTACTATTTTTGTTTGAATATGAAGACTCCATTTCAACGTTTTGGATACCTCAATTCCCAGATCCGTAATATTATCAAGCGAAGGAATCTCGACATCACCAAGAAGTATATTATCCAATGACATTCTACTAATATGTAAATAACCGCTTTTAGCTAAATTAAAAGACAAATAGTTACAATAAGCCCATAACCGCAACGAGCATAGATCATTTTGAGCACTATTCAAGCAGAATTCGCCATGGCAGAGCAATTTCGTGTCGTCAGCGTAGCAGAGCGCAGATTGATGCTTAGGGTAGCAGAGCGCAGATTGATGCTTAGGGTAATCAACAAAAACCACTAGCGATAAAGCGAATTTTTGTTCAAACGCCGTTTTCTCACTCTATTTTAAAATTAGAGCAAAAAAAATCACGCCGCAAAACCACTCGTTTTTTCGCTCCACTTCCTGTTTCGGTGTGACCAAAATCACTACTCCAATTTGACTTCAAAAATCATGAAAATGAGTGAACAGATCTTAAAAAACATAGCCGGCAGATTGCCGGAATAGCTGCGACAGAATAGACTTGCGTGCCGTTTGAAAGAGATAGAAACAGATACAGATATAAGTTGAAAAATTTATTGACGTCGCTCAAAAAGCTATGTAAAAAATTAAACGATAAATTAAAAAAGCTTGTTAAAATTCATTGCGCAGAAGCCTTTTCATTAGGGACCCTTACTACACATATGAGTTCCTTTGACCTTAAACCAATTCAAAATAAACTTAAATTTTAAAGTGCAATAGTCATTTTATTGAGTGAGGTAAGTCACTTGTGATCAAAATCTAATCACGCAAAACACTTTTGCTAGAGAGATTGAGAAATGACGTCACGCGCGCAAAAGCAGTTAGTGAGAGGAAGAAGTCATTCAGAAAATTTGACTGTTAAGCTTTGAGGTGTGAACAAATGTGAAACGAAAAGAGCGTCAGACGACGAAACAAAAAAACCAAGAGCACCGCAATATAGCTCCGCTCAGCTTACAGCTTCGCAGCTATAAAAAGACAGCGCCCCAATACAATTCAAATTCTTTGAAGTGTAAAAAACAGAAGTCGCTCCAATAATATGACGTCATACACGCAATTCAGTTTAAATTGCAAGAACGAATGAACAGAAACCATATTTGGAAGTGATTGTGACGTCAGATGGTCTTACCAAAAATCTTGATGACGAAATAAAAACCAATACAACGCCAATAATAGCCTCAGCTATAGCTTTTCGGCTGATAAAAATGATCAACTGATGCCTCCTCAACAACACATGACACCTGTCATTAATGAGATCAAGTGATAAGATATGAAAAATAAGGACAAATAAGGGCAACACATCGCAAGTTCTTTCACAACAAAAAAAGTATCGAAGTCATAAAAACCACTAGCTAGTAGTTCGGTTCGCACCATTATTGCCCTTCACTTACGCCTCGTCAGTAACCAATGACACCTGGCATTAATGACACTGTCATATGAAAACAAAAGGAAAAAAACTGTGAGAACTCAAAAATTCGCTAACGTTTTGTTGAATATAACCGAGTAACTTTGCGCGAATCACCCTGAAACAACCGGCACGTAGTTAGCTTGGGTAGTAAGCAGCTTGGGCTTAGGGAGGATAGCAGTACAGGGTACAGTAGGAGCGCTTTGGAGCACGGGAGGCCATGAGCTTGTAGAGGGTTGGATGAGTTGAGGTTGAAGAGAAGATCCAAACTTTCCAAAAATTGCCTTTGCACCATGAATTTAAGTTTTTGTATTGTTCAAGTGGATATCAACATGAAAGCAGTCGAGTCAAAACGAATCAATCAGGACTGTAAAGAAATTACGATCTGTAAAGAATTCACAGGACTACAAATTTAATCTCCATCCTTTGGAAAGAGACAATAGGAGCCTTAACGTAAAATTGACTTCAATCAACCCAACAAATCAACCCAAAAAACATAGCCAGCAAAATGAAACATATCCGACAGATTGCCGGAAAATAGCCGCCGTTGATTCCAATAAGTATGATTGGGATTGAAAGAATAGAAGATATTGAAAAAAGCTTTTTGAACAAAAACATTTTTCAAGTCCGATTTATTTTGATGGCATTTCGTAATTGAACATGATTCTGTTTCTTAGATTGAGGCTACAGGGGCCACTATCAATACCAATAAGCATTAGAGATGGTAACTAAGACTTATAGGAACGACGTTCAAATAGCGGGATCTAAAATTGGGCTTTATGGGTTTATCCCGTTTCTATTTCTGACTTCAATTTTTCATACTGACTATGTTCATTTTGAATTGCTTTGCTGAGCAACAGATGTTCAAAATCACTTTTAGCAGAATGAGAGAAGAGGGAAACTAGCCTAGACTAGTAATAGCCGGCTGAGAAGATGAGGGCGGCTATTAAACAGAAAAAAAATAAGAGATAGAAATTGACAGAACTTTTTAGAAGTATAATTTTTAATTTGGTGGGCAGATTCTGCATATTCGGATAGATTCAACAATTACAGCAACTTAACTCAGCATCTAAATTCAACTCTATTAAGCATAAGACTAATGCCAGCTAGCAATCGCTTTAATGAACTTTGATAACCTAGGGCACTATGACTTGATGACCGGGTTTTATATGCTTATCCTGTTTCTTTTTATCTTTTGACTTTGCTCTTTTGACTTCGACCGTATTCATATATTACTTAATTCAATACGCGAAAGAAGAACTTAAAATCCATTCAGTTGAAACAGTGAGTGAAGTAAGTCAGAAGTCAAGCGTGAAAATCGTGACTTATACAAAACGAAAAACGTGATCAAAAGGTAAAGCGAAATAAAAAACATAGCAGGACAAGTTCTCACGTACAATTCAAACAATTTTCATTGACTAAAGAAAAACTAGACCTAGAAAGGGCTATGAGAGATTTGGGCAAACCGTTTAAAAAAAATCAGATCAAAACAAAAAATCGACGTCAAAATGCAGCTGTGAAAAAACCACTAGCGAGAATATGAAATTTAGTTTAAAAAACTAGGCATAGAATGAACTACGAATGGATTGGGGAAAACCATTTAGAAAAACATCCAATCCAAAAAAAAAACGAAAAAAAAACTTGTTCAAATACCGTTTTCTCACTCCACTTTATCATTGGAGTGAAAAAAAATTACGCCGCAAAAGCACTGGCTTTTTCGCTCCACTTCCTGTTTCGGCGTGACCAAAATAACCACTCCAATTTGACTTCAAAAATCATGAATTTGTGTTAACAGATATTTAAAAAGACAGCGCCTTAATAAAATTCAAATTCTTTAAATCGTTAAAAAGGAGAGCGCCTAAATAATAACCTCTGAGAGACCGACAGCGGCTATTAATGGCAATCCACATTGTTAAAACTATAAGTTAATATGTATCCGAGTATAAGTTAATATGTATCGGTGTATTGGAGCTTTTTTGACCAAATACCAAATAGATTATTCTTTTTTATATACGTATGTATAATATACGTATGTATAATTTTATATGTATAGTATAAAATTGGTACTTCCGGTAAAAAAAAACGAAAACCACATCCTCTTCGAGTCGTAAAAACCACTCCAAATTCAATACTCCTGTTGGAGTTTTAAAAAGATACCTCTCAAAAACTCTTCGAGTCGTAAAAACAGAAAACCGTAACGCCTCTTCGAATCGTTGAAATTAGATCACCTTCGAGACGTAAAAAGACAACGCCCACAATACAATCCCTTTACTGGATGGTAAAAAAGGAGAGCGCCTAAGTAAGCCTTTGAGCGGCTCATGGCGACTTATAATTACTAGCTTGCGAACAGTTACCAATTACGGTTAACAATTCAAGCACAAAACTTTCAGCCCTAGGAAGAATTTTTTTCTACTAAGGAGCTAAACAAGTTTAAGGGCTCTTACCATAGTGATCCATAAAGTACCACACTGGTTCGTATTTCTCCTCATCTGACTCGATCGTGTCATCGGTACCCGCTCCTTCGGACTTCATGGTGTAATTACCGACAAATTTCCACATGTGATCGTAAACCTAAAAAAGTACAAGGATTAATAATTAGTTGGCTAACGAAATAGTTCTCGTCCACGTGTGAAAATTTCCAGAAAACAATTTTGCCTCCTTTTATTCAGCAATATAAAATCATCCTGCTTTTAAACGGTGCATTCATTTGAAAAATGGCTATTTAAAAATAGCAAAACGCATCAGGTAATTCAAGGGGCAAGCGATGGTTTATATTGCAACATAGTATTAACCGATTATCGAACATTAAACACATCCGGCAGAGTGCCGCAAAATAGACTGTTGCAACTCCCGAATAAAAAGACGACGAAGAGCAAACTCAAAAGATCGATTCACAAAAAGTTCTATTCTATCGTTATCAAATCAAATTTCAATAACTATCAATAAACTAAAAGGCTACATTGTCTTTCAACATTATAGGCTTTTAAATATCTAGTTCGGGTGATATCTATTAATTTTCAGTTAGAGATTTTAATTCTCCAATTACATTCAATACATGAGCGCAAAAGAGGTAAGTAATTTATAATCAAAAAATATTACAGGAAAAATTCATACTGTCATACTTTAAGAGTACCATAAAAACAAAAAATTGTAAACAGAATAATATATGACACCACGTACACAAATTCAGCAACTGAACAGAAGAACATATTGAAAAGTTCATTCTTTGACATCTTGATGAGTGACCAAATTGGCAGCAACAGAATTGAAAACAACAGACCAGCGTCGGTCAAATTGCTTGCAAACCACCGGCGGTTCGCTTCGGAAGTACCCAGCTGTGGCTTAGAGATGCACAAAGGGGGGATAAGCGGAGTGCGGGAGTCAAACGATGGGGGGTCGGGTTGGGATGGCTGGAACAGAGGGGGTCCAAGCCACTAGGAGGAGGGTGGCCTCGGGGTGAATTGAGTGACAAACTTTGAGTCTTTCCCATTATAGCCCCTCCCATGAAATTAAAGCCCCCTCATTATGGTATGATTATGATGATTGGTGTGGGCATAGGTTATCAGACCACTTAGCTGGGGGGAGGCTAAAATGGGAAAGACCCCAAACTTTTAAGATGAGGAACCCCACTTCACACCATGAAATTGTGTCCTCAAAACAATTTTATTAAATCGCATTTTCAGCGACAGGCAAGGCTTTAAGAGAACTGAATACCCTATGGACGTTACCTGTTTATCCCATTTTTAAGGACGAAAAGTCAAATGCGTCAGACGAAAAGGATCAGCAGACTAATATAAATCCTGCAAGCTTCGTTGTAGAGCAATTAAAATATTAGTTACAGTTAACTCTACTGAGTGTTGTCTTCTGAATTTCTGCTAGGCTCAAAAGTGAGGGGACTCTGTCGCCCAGAAGATCGATCAAATAAAAGAAACCATAGATTTTGAGTCGACGAAGCAAGCGTTACTTTGTTACTCAGCTATTTGTACTCTTGTGAAAATTTCTTAAAATTTAGATGGTCTCAAAAAATTTAATTCACAATGAGGCTTGTAATATCAATTATTCTCAGATAGATAACAGAGGTAAGAAAATTACTTGCGCTTCAATAGAAAAAAACAACCTCAAGACAATTTATAATAGTAATTAAGATAAATATAGCAAAAGCTCCGTGGTTAACTTCCCAAATGAACTTAACCCAAATGCTCACAGTATGGCACCTGGTCTTGCACTTGCAAATTCCAAGTTTAGTCTCACTAAACTGAGTTCTCCGGCTTCTCTAAGAATCAAACTTCTCAAGTTGCTTAAATACGAAATTATTTCTCACCGCAAAAAACTCACTCCCTCCCTCCCCCCTCTCCCTCTCCCTCTATCTCTCTCTCTCTCTCTCTCTCTCTCTCTCTCATGATTGTGCGAAAATCTCTCCTTTATAAAATTCAACACTCTCTACGTGTATCACTTCAATTTATGCTCCAACAACACGCACTTTTCTTAAGCAAACAAACCTTAATCTCTTAAGTAAACATTGCAACTTACTTGCGAAATCCGTCATATTCTGTAGGAGGGCTCTATTTAATGTGCAAACGAATCATTGCAAGATTTTGCTCTGCCACCCGACTGCTACTAACCACTGCTCAACGTTCATCTTATAAGAAAACGACCTTTAGACTTTTTATGTAATCAAACCCACTCCGCTCTATCAAACATATGCACATCTCATTTCAATCAGTGTTTGCTCAGTAAACCATGCACGAGATGCTTTGAACGTTCTTATCGCTCCATTTCTGCTATCAAAACCAACAAGCTGAAATCAATCTATATCAAACACTGTGTTATTCATGTGATTTCCTGTAGTTAAAAACCGCCGAAAAGAAGAACATTTCTAAAATCCTACACTTTGACCTCCAGGGGTCATCCAGGGATTAGCCGTCCAAAATGAGGGGTCAAGTTGAAAATTTAAATATCTTTGCGGAAAGTCCATCCACAGGTCCACCCACAAATTTTTATGACATAACTATTAATAAGGGACGAGCAGTGCATGCGCTCATGTCTCGTGGGTGTTCCGCGTGGATCAAAATTCAAAAGTTCATATCTCGTGTTCTAGGAGTCAAAATCAGTTCCGGTAAAAATATCTAGAAACTGTAGGGTTCCAATTAGTGGCAAAACTTATCTCTGGTAAAACTAAATTCCTTCACTTCAAATCCAAATTCGATTTCTCTTCAAAAAATCTAGTTCACTTCAAAATTTAAGTTTGCTCTCTAGTGGATTTGGACTTTGGTCTGATGCACAAATACAACTTTGCTAAACAACCGAAATATTCTGACAGCTCAATACTCTTTTGTTCAGTGATTTGTTTGTTTAAGATATATCACTGAATTCCTCTCAGTGGCGCATTCGGAACAAACCCTTTTTTATAGAAAGCAAAACTGAAATGGCTAACTTAAATTAAATAACCTGACTTAAATTAACTAACTCACCTGCTATATCTGCTTATGACAATTTTATCGTAAATTTATGCACTCCACACACTGAGAAGCACTTTGAGATTTAAAACAAACTTCGGAAAGAATTAGGCCAACAAAATAAATACAGCCGGAAGATTACCGAATTAGCTTGGAAACAGACCTGCTTGCAGTAAAATACGGATAGAAACAGATACAGAAAAAAAATAAAAAACATGGGCGCCACCAGAGGGGTGCATCAGAGAATTTTCTACGGGTATAAAAGGTTCCGACCCTTACGCCAGTCATTTCCCTTAATCACTCAGCGCTACTATCTAAGTTTAGATCTGTAACAAAAAACAAGATCAGAGAATCATCGCAATATAGCTACGCTCAGCCAACAAACACTCAGTTATTAATTCAACAAGAAGATCAATGATGTCGCTCCTCAATTGGATGTTAAAAATTTAATTTGCTAAGAATTTCTCCATAATTTTTCGAAATCATGGTCTGGTTTCCGATTATGAATAGCAGTTTAATCCGACATTACGTGAAACCAACATGCGAAGACAGCATATTTTTATTAGGCGAGTTTCCCTCCACCATTTCCGCCCGATCTCAAACAAATGTTCACTGTTATCGTTGTTAACCGCGAACAATTCATCAAGTTATCGATTTTCTGGAATGTAAATTTGATTCTAAGTTATCTCTTTGCTGCCATGAAAATTCAGAAAATTTAACAAACCAACTGATTCAATTCTGTCAGTCAAATTCTTCCGCTCAATATCAGCAACGTGCCCATTTGTCTCTTCTGGTTGCCCACCCAGTGGACTTAACCCTATCAGCTGCTCAACCCTGTCCAAAAGCTCCACATCCTTCTCCAGGAATTTAGAGAGTCGTTTCAAAGGGAATGTGAACCAATTGTCAATGAGGTAGACGTCTAAACCTGGTTCAAGATCCTGTAAAAGGTACAATTTATTTTAAGATCTCATGGTACAATACAAAAAGTTCGTGGTTCGATCCCAACTTTATCTAAATTTAACAGAGCGAGAAATGAAGTGCAGCTCAAATTTGTTCACGGAATGGCACTCAGGAATAGAAAGGTTTGTTTGTTACAGACTGGTATTCTATACAATGCTGTACATTATATTTCAAACATTATTTCTTTTAGAAATAAAGGTTCTTCGAAACACCTTGTGAAGAGGCAAATGTGAATACAATTCTGCAAGACAGCTCATGTGTGCCATTATCTGTTGTGAAGTGTTCCACCTTCGGTTAATATTGAAAGTGTGGTGTTGGTGGTGCTGGGGTTGGTGTTGTTGGTGGACGTCAGAGAAGCAATCTAATCAGCTTGGTTCACTGACGCCAGTGGTGACGTTTCAAAAAATACCCAAGCAATAATTTTCCTTTTGGCATGATACGTCTAGGTACGCTTTGCTCAGTGTTGTTCCTTGGCAACAGTTCAGATGTTTCGTCAGATTTGCATAACAAATCTTCTTTCGCTACCGACAAAAAGTCCCTAACCATTGAATTACATCTATCGAATCAACATTATAACTTGGTGTTTCAAAGTTACAGTTTTATTGCACGTGCCTCCTCGCTTATCTGTCATTTCAGCCCATATGTCAATCATTTAGATATTTTTGACAGAATTGCAAATGAAGATTTAATTAGGAAAAACTAAGGTCTCGTAAAAAAGGTCTCAAACAATTTGTCATCTGAAATTATTTATCGCCGCAACATAGCACCGACAGGCGGTCTTCTGTGCCGCGAAATGTCTTCAAAGATTAAATTATGGAGTCCGAAAATCGGTACACATTTTCAGAAATGAGAAAATTTATTCAACAGAGCAAAAAGAAGTCTTTACAACACCTGGTACATTTGTCAAAAAGCTTGTCATTTAAACTCATTGCAAAACTTGGACGCTTTCAAAGGACAAAAAAGAGGCTTCACTGTCTTTGAATGCACTACCCAATCGCTTTCCGGAAATAATCAGGAACGGCTATTTAATATCTGTGTTTTTACAAAAACAAGGTTCTTATCTCGATTCATAGAGGATATTGTATACATTACTCAATATACGAAACATACGAAATAACATAAGATAACTTTGTGGCAGCTGCTTTTCTCGATATGTCTAAATCATGCGATACCTTTGATATTTTGAACCTCGCTATCTTTGGACCTCTCAATAAGCCATTAAATGACGTATACCCAGTTTTCAACTTGCCGGGGGCCCTCTAGAGTCATTAATCTCGGTAACAGACCTTGGTGTAGTTGTCAATACTTCGCTAACGTGGTCTGAGCATTTGGAAAATCGATTAAAAAAGACCAACAAGGTACTTTTGTAATTGAGAAATCTGTCGAACACAATGAACAAGTCAAGATATGTCTCTACAAATCGCTGTTACTGTCGACTTTGACGTATGGAGTCAGTTCATTCACGTGTCTCGATTGGACTTGCAGAGACTAGAGAAGTTTCAAAAGAGTACTGAAGTGGATAACGAACAACTTCAAACTTAACTACGAAGAACTTCTGTTACGAGTGGACCTACTGCCTCTCTTTATGTATCTGCAATTGAACAGCCTACTTTTCTTTTCGAGTTTACTGGAGCAGAAGTTCTACTTGTGCCCCATTCCAATTCCGCGTGACGCAGAAAAGAGAAAAAAAACTCTTTAAACTCAAAAAGGTCAGAACCGAAAGAACCCGACATGAGTTTTTCTACCGAATGAGCCGGATTGTCAGTATTATCGGAAACGAAGTGGATTTCTTAAATCTGATTGGTCTAAGAACCCGAATTATATAAATTATGAAAAAATCGTCAAAACAACTTCTCAGAGCCAAACGTGTGTTCTTGGCAGCTGGCATGTGATTGCCACCTGCGCCGAGATCAGTGGTCAAGATTCTAATCCAACAACAGGGAGAAATTCTCTCAGGACAACCTGAAAATCCACAACAGCAACAACAATATGTGAATGTAAATTGTAAATCAACAATGGCCCTTATTACTATAATGTCTCAAATCGGATTTCAAGTCCTATTTCAAATAGCGACCAAAAATCTGAATAGGCAATGTTTTTTCGATGAAAATCCCAATATTGAAGGCAAAGCCCTATTCAAAGAAAATTAAGAAGTGAGTTACAGCCTACTTTTGTTACGCTGAAAACTTGCTCTTTGCCAACATGGCTTACCAGAACACAAAAACGGACAAATTTCTTCATTTTAAGAAAACTGAAGTATAAAATTAGAATGTTCAGTTCTCAAAGCTGCATAGAACAATCGATTTGATTTACCAAAAAAACTCGAGTTTACAGAAAAGTTTACAGAAGCGCCCACGAAATTTCACCTTATTTTTTTTGTACAGACAAAATTATCTGGGAATTGATCAGTGTTCCCGAAAAAATTCACGAAAAAAATGTGTAATATACGTATTCTCTCTCTTTTAATTTATTATGTAAACTCCTTCTTGTCTAAGGCCTGAGCGGATGCTGTTAGAACTTCGGAGCGTGTTCGGACAGTTTTATTCAAAGCAGTAAAGTCATTGAAGTCATTGAAAAAGTGAAATGTTAGAAGTCAGGTCGTAAGAATCATCGATGTAGACGAATTAACAAAGCATAGCAGGAGAATTCCTGACGTACAATTCAAAGAATTTTCTTTTGCTAAACAAAAAACTAGAACTAAAACTGACTGAGTGAATTGGGAAAACCATTTCCGAACAAAAAAAAGATAAAAAGTAAAAACAAACAGAAAATCAAACCTCATGGTGTAATCGTGACTTGTGTAAAACGAAAAACGTGATCAAAAGGTAAAGCGAAATAAAAAAAAGCAGAGCGGCTAAATAATAGCCGTTGCGAGGCTGATGGCCGATCGATTGTATAAACCATTTAGAAAAAAATCTGATCAAAAAAATCGAAAAAAAAACAGTAAAAATCAAAGTGAAATTGACGCATGTGAACAAAAAATCAGTAGCGAGAAATGGAAATTTAGTTCAAACAAAAGCAATACATCTAGAATGAACTACGAATGGATTGGGAAAAAACCATCTAGAAAAAAATCCGATCCAAAAAATCGAAAAAAACAGTGAAAATCAAAGTGAAATTGCCGCATGTGAACAAAAAATCACTAGCGAGAAAGCGAATTTTTGTTCATACAACGTTTTCTCACTCTCCTTTAAAATTAGAGCGAAAAAATTTCACACCGCAAAACCACTCGCTTTTTCGCTCCATTTCCAGTTTCGGCGTGACCAAAATCAAGAAAATGTGTGAACAGATCTTAAAAATAGACAGCTCCCCAATACAATTCAAATTCTTTGAATTGTAAAAAAAGTACGATGTCCCCAATAATAGCCTCTATCGCTTCGCGGCTATTAATAATCAAAAGTCATTATTTTGATTACTTAACATAAAGGTTGAATATGTTAGCATGAAAACGGCATCGAATATTTCGTTATTGAAATCATAAGGGCGTATGTTTGATATTTAGTTGCAAGGTTATATCAGTGTGGTTAATAGTGGTTAAAATAGTATAGCATTATAAATGTCAAATGTTTATGTAGGTACATTACAAAGTAGCTGACCAAATCCTTTCCTGGATTTTATTTTTTTTACCTATACATTTTTTATTTGATCAATTTATCACAAGATCTTTAAGTCCTTTCGGTAGATATGAACAGTCGTTTCATGCAGCATTGACAATTGAACATTCAAACTTTATACTTCAGTTTTCTCGAAATGAAGGAAAATTCTTTCTTTGAAGTTTCTTTTTCCAATGATGCTCTAACTTCAGATGCGTGAAGCAAATCCTCTAACATAACAGATAATAATTTAGAATTGTCGCTGAATAATCAGTAATAACCTCAGAAGCGCTGATCTCATACTCAATCAGTCTCTCTTCTTCATTAGTCTCTTCATCTGAGTTTTCCCTCCTCTTAACGAGCCCAACAGTCATTGCACTGCTACAGTCATAAACAGATGTGATTATTTTCTCCAGCACCTTGAACCTCAATGGAACCGGTAGTCCCATTTTGTCAAACTGGTCCGCGTGCAACTGGTAGACTTGCTCTAGATTCATATTTACAGGTCTGAAGGAAACAAACACTACTCTAAAATAAGACATTAAATGATTGCAACTGTTCCTCTATACTTTACCGCGTAATTAAACTTTGTAAATTTCTGATCAATTGCACCCGCTAGATGGCTGATTATAGTTGAAAAATCTCGGTTAATTTAGTTCAGGAAAATTCTTTTTATCAGCCTCTGTGTGTGAAGAATTAAACGTAAGCTGGGTGGGGCGGGGTAAGTAGGGGTGGATGCGGGGCACGTGTGAGTTTATGGGGGGGGGGGGGGGGGGTGTCGTGAGAGTGACAGTAGATTGTGCAATTTAGGAACAGAGGAGAGACTGCTATGGGATCAAAACTTCTCAATAACATTTTCACCTAGAATATCAACAAAGGTAATTATTGACCATTAGAAACTAAGTGAGTACTGGAAGTAACCCAATGTTCGTAAAACAAAAGTCAATGTCGACAATAAAGAAGTTCTAGTTATAAACAGATTACTTAATTAGTTTTATAAACCTACATAAAACTAATACTCCTCTTCTAGACATAGAAACCGGCATAAATCAACTCTCTTTGAGCGTAAAAAGATTTTTAAAAAGGCTTATCGTGGTCGATGAATATACTTAAGGACACGGCGACATCGTGCTGCTTTCTGGAATTCGTTTCAACTTCTTGGCGAACAGGCTCATTCAAACAGCAAAGGCTTAGCTGAAGTGATCCTTTTAACTGTCATCAGTTTCAAATTTACAGGTAAAAAGAGTATAGCAAGCGAAACTAGTCCATTTTATGCGTAAAGCAAAAATCTTCTGATATTAAAAAGTTTTTGTAAAAAAATCCCCTGAGCTGTCCCATTTTTAGCTTCAATTGAGCAGATCATAACTGCTGATTTACATGTTAGTTATTCAGTTTGTTTTCTGGATGACCGAAATAGAAATTAATTAGTTTTCTCATCTTCCAGCTTTACCTAAGCCGTTTCGAGAATCGGTGTAAAATGTGGCCAAATTGTTTATCGAGATTCAAAAAATCTCGATGAATGCGAATCAAATCAAAACCAGTTGTCGCTAAACTGAACTAGAAACAAGCACAATCAATTTACAGTTTTGGAAGTGTAAACTATCAAAACCAAACTTTGCGGTATGACAAAACGTCAGAATATGAAAACTGAATTAAACAAGAACAGCAAAACGAAAAATCGAGTGCACCAAAGGCCTAAATTGTTCCGCAATGTCCACAATTATCAACAAAAACAACTATAGCGAATTTGCAAATAAGAAAAATCAGTGTAGCTATGAATATTATCACACGGTTGCTATCGCCACCGAGAAGTTATCAAACTCCGAGGCGAAGCCGAGGTGTTATGATAACTTCGAGGGCGATAACAACCG
>NC_134477.1:31736376-31909776 GCF_964194025.1 Convolutriloba macropyga
ATTCACACAAACCAGTTGCACAAGCATTTCAAATTCAATTTATTTGACTCCCAAACATTCTTGATATATAAAAATAATAAAATTAACAAAAATCAATCAAACAAAATGCCGAAATAAAAATTGTAGAAATAAAAGCTTGAGAACGATAAACATGTTTAAAACCAAAGAACATTAATTAATGAATAAGACAGAATAGACGTTTAATTGTATATGACAAAGCACCAGTTTGACTTCTGATATAGTTTCGAAAGAAACGTTCGAAAATGAAGTAAACACTTAAAACCTATAATATTATTGACAAAAAGGAGAAACTAAACAGAATTGTAAATTAGGGGCTAACTCTTACTTTTCACTGATCTTAAAAAAAACAGGTGTTGACAAAAAATTGAATCATGCAATCGAAACAAAAACTTTGCCCCCATGAAGCTGATAAAGATCTTCTTTGATACATGAAACCAAAATGCGAAAAAAGCCTTTGGTCAAGCAGCTATCAAAAACCTGATTAGAGCAATCACAAATTTGTAAAAAAAATTGAAAAGAATAACACTCATTAAGAAAACTCATCTTTACTGATTTAATCACCCAAACAGTTTGTTTAAACCTCTAAAAAAATTGCAAAAACCCGATATTTGCTCTTATTAGTCGGAAAGCTCCCGGGGGCTGATGGGGGGAAACACTGGGTTGGGGGGGGGGGCAACAGCGCGGTGGGGGGTGGAGGCAGTAGTGGGGATGGGGGGTGTCAACCTCCAAAGACCGCCCTTCACACCATAAGTATAAGTATAAGTCTCCAAAGCAGTTTGAGCTGAAAGGCTCTAAGAGCACTTCGTTTGAGAGCAATTAAAAATTTAGAAACCATACAAAAAGACAAACAGAATTTAATCTTTACCAACAGAACTAAAATCCCCTGAAATTAAAATATCTTGAAAACAAAAAGGAACTTACCTGGTAACGTTGAAAACGAGCCAAAAAAGTCACAGTAAAATTTAATAAAGTCGTCGCACTTATTGTTGTAATGAAATAACCCGCCTCAAAAACTCAGAGCGTTGCGGCCTAAAAGACATTGCGAAAGCATAAGGCAGCTAAAACTCTTAATAAGTAATGAACTGAGTTTTGATAAGAAAGAACCCTTAGCATTAGCTTCCCAAACAATAAATAATAATCAGTTTCGGCATTTCAAAAGATTCAACGGATAGCTCTCCAAAATGAATTCAATCTATTGCAAAATGTACAATTAACGGAAAAAGAAGAGGGAAACAGATTAAAACTCATTTTTATAAAACCCAAACCTAGCTCCAAGAGATTTGTCAGAAAAAAATATCCGACATTCCTGTTATGAAAATTAGTTATCGAAATTGTAATTTTAATTCTAACGAATTCTCATAAATGCATCAAATAAAATTAAATCAACAGCAAAACCCGGAAAAATGAGCTTAAAAGCTAAAATCTTGAAGAACTCAGAGTCATAAAGGCAGAGCAAACGAAAATGAAGATTACAGCATCAGCAATTAATTGGTATTTGTGAAACAAAACGGTTACAAACACCAGAAGATAGAGATTACGGACAACTTGTAAGAAAAACAGTGAGAAAAAAGCAGTGCCATAAACTGAAAATGAGCAACAACTTGCAGAAAAAGTAAGTTAAATATCATTATTTAGACTTGGAGGTTTGATGAACTTTTTAGTGACCCTCCTGACAGATAAATAAAAACTGAATTCAGAGATTCAAGACATTGAAATATCTGGCCAAAAATGTCGCAATATTGTTAAGAGCCCCATTATGAAACCGATTTTCATTGAAATGCGAACACTAAAGGCCATGATGAAATTAAAATATCAATGACTGAGTGGTCCCATAACTGCGGTTGAGATTGAAAGAACAGGAATAATTGAAACATACGTTTTTACTGTGCGCGCTGATCTGATTAGATTTCGCAGTTCGACAAACTCCTGGTTCTTAATGAGAGAATACATGGAATAGTATAAATAACAATAGGAGATGAGATCTAATACTTACAACATTTCAAAAAGTGTTTATCTAAAAAAGGGCCCGTTTCTAATTTTTATTTAGTTCTTCGATATTGACTCTGTTCAAATTAGATTGCTTGGCTGAAAAATATCTGCTTAAAATAAATTTTGAGCAGAATGAGAGAAAAATGAAGGTAGGCTATAGAAGTCATTAGATTTCAAACAGTGTCGAAAAAGCGGTAAAATGAGGTGACGAGAAACCAATTTGTTTGTCAAAGAGGAAAATAGCACTATACTAGGCAGCAAGATGACGGCGGTCATTAAATACGTGTGCAAAGAGTTGCTTAATTCGCTAAACCGAACAAAAATTTGTTTTCAAATGTGCTGAAATTTACAAACCGCACGTCAGAAACTGGGGAAATCAATTCCTAGTTCAAGGAAAGGCCAAAAAGCATATACATTGAATACAAAATTTCGTATAGACATCTAGAAATTCTTAAGTTATTAAAAAATCCATAAATTTTTGAAACTTAAGCCAAATTTACATTTGAATCTCTTCGCTGGGCTTTCATAACCACTGTGTCATCATTTCTATGGGGATTCACATCAAAAAAGCATAGGTTACTGAAAAAACTAAATACTAGAATAACAAAGGCTAAATCTACGGCTAAAAACGGTTGCACAATTCTGTCAAGAAAACAATGCCAATTCAAAAAGCATTCATACAACGCAGCCCATGAATAGAAAACTTTTCTTACTCAGTTCAAATTTGTTCACATGGCAGTTTTTATCACTTTCGCTTTTAGGTCAAAGCACCGACTGAAAAATAGTGCTTCCCCTAAAAAAACCTGAAGAAAACCAATACTCCTCTTTGAGTTGCAAAATCAGGCACACAACCGACTGACGTCGGGCGAATTGCTCTCAAATGACTGGTCAGCGATTGGCTTCGTCAGTAGCTAGCTGCGGTTTAGGGAGGCTAGCTTTAGCTCGATTGATCGGGTATGAGCGCGCGCGGGGGGGGGGGGTCGAGCGCGCTGTGTTAAGCGTGGAAGGATGTGCAGAGGTAGAGACTGGGGGTGTGAAGTGGGGCTGATGTAGCGGGGGTGAACTTGGGGGAGGGAGACTCTATGAACTACCCTTCACACAATGAATTTATTTCTCAAAATTATCATCGAATTGCATACTTAGTCTTGTGAGCAGAAAGGGGCGTTGACTTTTTATCTCTTTTTGAGGACGAAGGGGTCAAGATTAAGAAACGCCGTTCACACCATGAAATTGTCGCCTCAAAACAGTTTTTGGTGAATCGCATTCTTAGAGACTGGTTAGGCATAAGGCTCTAACAGAACTTAATGCCCTCCGAACGTTACCTGTTTATCCCGTTTTTGAGGACAATAAGTCAAATGGGTCAGACGAAAATTGGTCAAGCGATAAATTGCATAAAAAGGCCGCAGGACTAATATAGTTGCTAAAAACTTTGTTTGAGAGCAATTAAACACCGCAATATAGCTACGCTCAACTTACAGCTTTGCAACTATAAAATCTAACGCCTAGAAATTTGGGGAAAACGTTAGAAAGCTAGTAATCAAGTTTTCGCAGGAATTCGTATTGTAACACTCTACTTCTTAAGGAACATTAAATATTAAGGCTAAATTCAAACAAAAATTCAAAGTCAAAGCAAACCAAAAACAACAATTTCATTTGCTAATCAAAAATTTAACAGTTAAATCCAAACGAATTCCAAAACTTTCAACAATATTTCATATTTCAATAGACTCCATTTGATTTCTATACATGATTAGAGTTCTCTCAAAAGCTGAGAGGAATTCGTGCATAGTCATTGTCACTTTCCTATCACTGTTGACATTCTTGACCACATCCAGGTTATTAGCGATGGTTAAGAAAGGCAATTTACGTAATGTTCGACCACTTAAACCGTAAAGAGAGACACCTTTCTCGGGATCAGGTTTTGATGGTGTCGTCTCGCTGGTATTTGTGATGATCTCTTCTTTCATTCTTGGAGCTGGTTTGCATAGTTGCAGAAGACGTTTGCTAGATGCGCTAGCGTTTAACACCTCATTTGAAGCTGGCAGCTCGCACAGGTATTCTGAAATTTAAGAAAAACATCTTCTCTTTACTTTGTACCTCTGTCATTTTTCGAGTTACCAACTTATTTTTTAAAATGATTTTTAGAAAATCTGAAGAAAATTGATTTGCAAATCTGATTTAAGAAACCATTACTTATTTGCGGTTTGATACCGTAAACAGCATTGAGGGGGGGGGGGCAGAACACATCCCCAATCTAATTTGTCTTACCTTTCGGCGAGATGAGATCTTTGTGCATCAACTCATGTATACAAGACGCCATTATTGCATAGATTGCCTCTGGTGAAGGCAAACCCACAAATTGTTTAATGTCCGCTCGATCAACAAAGGCTAAGTCCACTCGACCTAACATCAATGTTTATCAATTTACAAAAAATACAGAACTCGATCAATAGACTTTTATGATAGCGCTAATCTTTCGAAGTCTGGTTTTCGCTAGTGGTTTGCTTTGTTCCAAAGATGCCGTTGGTCTCAACTATTAAATTTCATCGCGCATTCAGTTTTTTCGATTTCGAAAATTGAGTGCATAGATTGGAGTGCATACTATGCAAAATTCCAGAGAAAAATACGCGATTCTCTTGAGCTATTTAGGCAAAATATATTTGATAAATATGAGGGTTTATTGTAGTATACCTGTAAGATTGCTAGTGGTGAGGACGACTACGTTGGGCTGAGTCTTGAGCTGATCTAACTGAGTAAGCATCGCATTCACCACTCTCACTGCATCTGAAGGCTCACTTCCTAACAACGCATATCAATAGCAGCACATTACCGTCATCATATCCAATTAGCAGATGTGCATATTGACCATTGGACGCGCTTATTGCAAACGCTTTAAAAAATTCACTCCGCTAAAAAATTCACATCCCCGTTGCTACAGTATAATATAGCAATCTCGATATAACGAATGTAATATAACATGCTTCTCTTCATGAGACAATCTGATTGGTTGGAATTTGCGCTATGAATGTATAAACATAGCCGGCAGATTGCCGGAAAATAGCCGCGATAGACGCTTGTGGCCTTACATTAATTGAAACAACTAAAGAAAACATAACCCACTAACGTCGGGCGCATTGCTCTCAAACGACCGGCGAGCGGTTGGCTTCGTCAACAGCTAGCCACGGTTGTAACCTCAGGGCACTACCTCTTTATCCCGTTTCTGAAGACGAATGTCAAATGGGTCGGACAAAAAGTCGGCCAAGCGAAAAATTGCATAAAGGACAAACAGGATTAACATATTAAAATAAAAATTAAATTATAAATTACTGATATTAAAATCTTGAAGAAAATTCCATTACATCTATAAACTATGCAATAAAATATTATCAAACCCTAGAGGAAATCCCGTGTCAATTGAGGCCAGAGAAACCTAAAAAAAGACAAAAAATTGCCAAACTTGATATTAAAGAGTTGAAAATTAACCCATGGCCAACAAAAATTTTCCAGTAACTTAATATCAAACACTAACGGAGGTTTTCTGACCCTTGAGGTTCAAAAAATCTGAATAATGACTATAAATGTCAAAAAATTTGAAAAAAAGGCAAAAAATATCAAAAATATGCCAAAATCCTTGACGTTAAAATTTTGTAAGAAATTCCATTCAATCTAGAAATTATTCAGTAACCTATTTTCAAACCCTAGAGGAGGTTCCTTGGCTCTCGAGGCTGATAAATTCTAAAAAACATTTCAAAAAAAAACATGAAAAAAAGCTAAAAAATTGCCAAACTTTGTAACATTAAAGAAATGAAAAGCTATTCCATTGCCACTAAAAATTTGTCAGTAACTTATTATCGAACCCCTTAGGATGTTTCCTGGCCCCTGGGTCTGGAAAGACCTGAATAAGGAAAAAAATGTCAAAAAATTTGAAAAAATTGCATGTTTTGTCACAAAATTGCTAAAATTCGTGATATTAAAAAGTTGAAACCATTCCATTACAACTAGAAACAATGCAGTAACCTATTATCGAACCCTGGAAGAGTTTCTTTTACACCTAGGGCTGAAAAAAATCAAAAAATGTCAAAAATTTTAAAAATGCTTGAAAGCGGTTGTTCGTCAGTAGCTAGCCACGGGAGGGGTTTGGGGGTCACTGAGGGTTGATTGGGGCATCACTGTGGTGGGGGGCATCAGCGCGGTGGGGGGGTGTCAATAGGAGGGGGGGTTAACAGTGGGGGTGTCTACAACCTCTAAGAACCGCCCTTCACACCATCAGGATTAGTATAAGTCTCCAAAACAGTTTGAGCTGAAACAGAGCTGAAAGGCTCTAAGAGCACTTAATGCCCGCTGGGCGCTACCTGTTTATCCCATTTTTATTTTTGAGGACGAAAAGTCAAAAGCGTCAGACGAAAAATCGGCGAAGCGAAAAATCGCATAGAAAAAGACCGACAGGACTAATATAATTGCTACAAACTTCGTTTGAGAGCAATTAACAAGAGAGGCAGAATGACCAAAAGTCCTTTAGTAGAACACTAGATTATTTGGGTTAGATACGTACAGTCATTTTTATGATACACATAAGGTCTAAGGAAAAAGCCCTACAAGGGCTTTTTCAAAATTGATTTTCAAAATCAAAAACTCAAGACTAATACTCAAGAATTAGGGCATATAAGTTTGGCATTACTTAGATGCACACTATTGATCTTTAACTAGTAAATTTTCATGAATTAAAGTTCCATAAGGAAGTTCAGAAGACATTTTTTTCACGCAGACAAATTTTAACTGCAAAGCAGTAGAAGACAGTGAAGTCATTGAAAAAGGCAGAGTAAGACGAAAAAAAGTTAGACGAAGTAAAAAAAAACATTGCAGGACAAGTCCATAAATACAATTCGAATAATTGAATGAAAAACTAAGAAGTACTCTACCTGACCAGCAGATCAATTGAACAATGCCAGCCAAAACACAAATAAAATCATGTAAAAAAATTGAGAAAAAAATAATCAAACAAACTAAACAAAAATATACTCATTGCTAAAACTTTTGAAGCTTTTACCCCTAAGGCAAAATTTGATCCCATTAAATTTACCTATTTGATAAATATGTTCAAAACCAATTTTGTCTTTGAAATCGGTCCAGTATCATATCTGCAAGACCTGAAACAAAATCATTGGCCCTTGAAGATCGATTAACTCGAAATTTACCAAAATTTTTTTTTAAAATGAAATCAATTGCAACATTTAATGGAAAGCTGCTGAAAATTGTGACATTAATATCTTCAGAATCATTTCTGTGTCCAGAGGCTATCCAGTAACCCACTTCTAGGCCTTAAAAAGCCATTGGCTAAAAGATCGATAGGCAATAATTTTTAGAAAACATATGACATTTCAAAAAGTAGAAAATCGTTCTATTAAAATGTTGAATATCATTGAATTGCCACCTAGCAACTATTTAATAACATACTAACAAACCCTGGATGATGTTATCTAGCTACTGGGGCATGAAAAACAGAACAAAAGAAAAATGTTTTGAAAGTTGAAAAAAATTACATATTTTAAAAAATTTCTAAAACTTGAAATGTTAAATTGTTGAAAACAAATCCATTGACTCTAACAACCATGCAGTAACTTTTATCAGACCACGGAACAGGTTTTCGGGCACTTGTGAATTGACAAATACAAAAAATTGACAAAAATTTTAGGAAACCTTAAAATGCGGAATTTATCAAAAAAAAAAAAAACTAAAATTCGAAAAATTAAAATGTTGAAAACCATTCCATTGTTACTAGAAACTATGCAGTCTCCTATTATCAGACCTTAAAGGAGAATCATCCCGGGCCCCTGAATCTAGAAAAACTCAAAAAATGAAAACAAAAAAATTGCAAAGATTATCATTTTGCGAGATTGTGTTTGTAGTACCAAAATATATAGCTCATAAAATGGTCATAAAAAGCACTTTTGTCTCGCTGAAGGCCTTCGGCAACTTTTAAAAACTTCAACCGAAGACAAACAAAAAAATATCAAAAATCGAAAAATTGCACAATTTTGAGCCCAAGAACTCCTAAAAAACCTTTTAACATTAAATTAAGGCCATCCCAGCAGCTGCACTACTCTACGCACTTGAGGGGCTACTAAATCCCACTTTGGGCATCTAATGAAACTTAATGCCCGCTGGGCTTTACCTGTTTAACCCCTTTTTGAAAGATCAAAGTCATTGAAAAATGTGTGAACACATCTTTAAAAAAACAAAGCACCCCAATACAATTCAAATTCTTTGAACTGTAAAAAAAAACTTAGGAGCGCTATTATAGCAGCCTTGTATTGCTGAGGCGGTTATTAAAAATATCCCACGATTTTTGTAAAAATTATTCTGGTTTGCTCAGTTAAACATAACCGACAAAACGTCGGAAGAATTGCTCTCGAACGACTAGTGGGAGCTCTCATAAATTGCGGCCTGTTCAGTCGGGGGGGGGGGGGGGGGGGGGAGCTAATTAGGACTAAGAAGTTCAATAGTGTGCTTCAAATAACCACATTAGAGATTAACATATACAACTTTTTGGATTTAAAGTGAAAAATGGCACCAGTTTTGGCGCACTTTTCATTTGAGTTTTAGTATTGAATTGCCGCCAATTGAGTTCAGCTGCTTGAATTTGTGATAGAGAGAATTTTAGATCACGCGAAACGCAAAAAGTCAATGGCGTAAAGGTCACTCGAAAAGTCAAAACCGTCAAGCGAAAATGTTGCATAAAAAAGACACGTTTACAATAATTGCTATGAACTTTGTTCAAGAGCAATTAAAAACAGATGCTCATTTGAATGGACTCTCAGAGCAGAAAAGAAACGTCTTTTACGTGTCCAAAGCACAATAAAATTTCTTGTTCAAAGTAACAACCGATAACTCTAACACAAACTAGTATTTTTAGTCAGATATATTAAAATTAATACCATACAAAGAAAAGAATTGGGAGTGATCATATAAACGTAATATAAGTACCATCTCTTATTTTCAATAATGTCAAAATTATTAGCCGTTTAGCAATTGCATTGTTAAACCTGGAAAGGAAAGCCAAAGGGACCTTTCAGCGGGTCGACGATCGCACACCAGCTGCTTGAGAAACATACCCGGCAGATTGCCGGAAAATAGCGGCCGTTGATTCCAATAAGCATGATTGGGATTGAAAGAATAGAAGATATTGAAAAAAAAAGATTTTTGTACAAAAACATTTTTTAAGTCCGATTTATTTTGTTGGCATTTCGTCATTGAACATACTTCTGTTTCTTAGAGAGAGGCTACAGGGGCTACTATCAACACCAATAAGCATTAGAGATGGTAACTAAGCCTTATAGGAACGACGTTCAAATAGCGGGCATCTAAAATTGGGCTTTATGGCTTTATCCCGTTTCTACTTCTGACTTCAAATTCTTATACTGACTCTGTTCATTTTGAATTGCTTTGCTGAGCAACTGATATTCAAGTTCATTTTTAGCAGAATGAGAGAATAGAGAAACCAGCCTAGAGAAATCAAAAAGATATCACGGAAAATGTTGAAAAAGCGGCAAAATGAGGTAAAGCGAAACATTTTTTTATTCGACGAAGTAAAAAAAAACATAGCAGGACAAGTCCTGACGTACAATTCAAAGAATTTTCATTGACTAAACAGAAAAACTAGACCTAGAATGGACTATGAAAGAATTGAAAAAACCATTTTAAAAAAAATCAGAACAAAAAATGAGAAATAAACAGAAAATAAATGTCAAAATGCCGCATGTGAACAAAAAACCACTAGCGAGAAATGAAAATTTAAATCAAACAAAAAATTAGGCCTAGAATGAGCTGTGAATTGATTAGGAAAACCATTTAGAAAAGAATTCTATCCAAAAAATCGAAAAAACAGTAAAAATCAGAGTGAAATTGCCGCATGTGAACAAAAAACCACTACTGAGAAACCGAATTTTTGTTCAAACACCGTGTTCTCACTCTACTTTAAAATTAGAGCGAAAAAAATTCACGCTGCAAAACCACTCGCTTTTTCGCTCCATTTCCTGTTTCGGCGTGACGAAAATCACTACTCCAATTTGACTTCAAAAATCATGAAAATGTGAGAACAGATCTTAAAAAAACATAGCCGGAAGAATTCCGGAAGCAATTCGAAGCGTAAAAACTTGACAAAAACCCTAATTGCAGCTGAAACCATTACCTTTTTTAATAAACCATAAACTCATCCCCCCCCCCCCCCCCCGGTCTGATCTAAAAATTGTTGAAATTTAAACCACTGTCACCAAGAGAAACAAAATGCGGCAAAAATATTTATTATTGAAAACGTTTGGTAAGGATAAGTGCAAAATATTTCGGATAGTCAAAACACTGATAGTCTCAAAAAGCTGACAGAGCTATCAACTGCCTTCAAATAATTCATGATTCTAATCTCAAAAAGATCGCTAAAGCAAACGGCAGATAATAACTAAGAAACCAAATTAAATTTTTCAAAAAATAGTGCTCAAAGTTAAGAATCAGAAAACTACTACAGTTAGACTTCTCATCACTGCAATTAAAACAAAAACAACATATATTTTTTTTCTTCTTGTATATAAGCTAGACAACATGATTTCAAACTAATTCAAATATTAAAAAAATCATAGAAAAGCAACCGAGTAGTATTTAAAGGCAAAAAAATGTTTAAGAACAATACCAAGGTCGGAAAAAATACCATAAAAAGTAATAAGTAAATTCTGGAAAACGCTTTCTAGTAAAATCTTAGTACTGCCTTATGTTGAATGAAATCAATTGCAACCCAAAGAATTGACGAAAATCTAAGAAAAAGCCGAAATCATTCAATTTGTTAATAACTGAAAAAATCAATAAAACCAAAATAAAGGTAGGTGCCAGGACAAAGCTAGAATGATACAAGCTAGAATGTGAACAATATGGACACAATGAAAGGAACACCTTAACAGAGACTAATTCTTGATTTTTGAAAGTTCAAATCAAAGTTTAAAAGTTTTGAAAGTTTAAAAATCAAATTTAAAAAAACAAAAAAAAACTAACACCATTTCATTTCTCAGCATTCGAGACATAGAAAATACAACGATACATCCGAGACAAAAATCTATCCTCCTGAACAGATCAAAAAAAAAGAAAACATTTTGCAAAAAAAAGGTCAAAAAATTTTTAGGACTGCATTTATAAAAAAAATTTAACTAATTTTCAAAAATTTAACGCTAAAAAATTATTGACGTTTGAATTGAAACGAAATTTAAGCCCCTCATATTGCACAAAAAGAATATTTCTAGTAATTAAAACCAAAATACAGACAAAAAACTGAGAAAAATAGGAAAAAAACTACCAAAATTGGATTAGCACATGTACAATTTTATAAAACAAAATTACATCGAGGTAAAAAGAGGCATCGAGTATATGAATTGTCAACGAAAAGTTGTCATATTGACTGATTTTTGACAAAAAACGGCTAAAAGATCCAAAAATGAAGAAAATAGAAAAAAAGCCAA
Source organism: Convolutriloba macropyga (assembly GCF_964194025.1). Classification (NCBI taxonomy): domain Eukaryota; kingdom Metazoa; phylum Xenacoelomorpha; order Acoela; family Convolutidae; genus Convolutriloba; species Convolutriloba macropyga. The sequence goes on from NC_134477.1 coordinate 31,747,884, forward strand.
AAATTAATTAAAAAATCAAGAAATTTATGCCAATTTTGAACTTGAAACGCGTTTTTAGGCTCTGCAAAACACTGCGCTATTAATTTCCAAGGTTTACATTTCAATATAGCATCGAATAAAAATCATTTCTACAAAAAACCAAATTACAAGCAAAAAAATGGGCCACTTAGACGAAAAAACGGCTAAAAACGGTTATCTATATGTGCCATTCAGTCAAAAACTACTTTTCAAAGTCAAAAAGTCATTCACTAAACGCAGCGCATGATCAAAAAACTTCTCTCGCTCAGAAAAAAATAGTTCACACGGCAATTTTTCTCACTTTCGCTTTTAGGTCAAAACAGCGTCTGAACGAATAGTACTTCCGGTAAAAAAAACCTTAAGAAAACCAATACTCCTCTTCGAGTCGTAAAAAGACAGCGCCCCAATACAATTCAAATTCTTTGAATTGTAATAAAAAAATAGGAGCGCTATAATAGCCGGCTGAGAAGATGAGGGCGGCTATTAATAAAGACTTATCTTCTTTACCATTAAAATACCACTCAGATTTTCAATCGGATTTGTTTGCCACGTGAACAAAATTGTTTGATAAGGAAAAATAAAATCACCCTTGCTGGATATTTACTGTCCTGCCCCTCCCTACAACTAACCCCTCCCAAGTAATAAGCAGGTGTGTACTTAATGTTAACGTACTTGTGCTGTACTTGTAATATTAATGTAGTGTTATACCTTGTGCTTTTCTGGATGCAGCCAGACTCTCCACTTCATCAATGAGGATGAAAACAAGCGCCTCTGGATCCGAATAGAGCTCTCTGATCTTGTCAAACATCGCCATCACCAACTTCCCACTCTCCGAGAACCACCTAAACAACGATTGCAAGAGCATCAATTAATCACACCCGATTTTAATCACTTGATCGATTCGCACAGCTAATGCACAGTGGAGTATAACTTTTCTTGAAAGCAAACACGATCTGATACATTGAGTCGCAGCATACTAACTTGTCTTGCTGAAGAAAAAACGGATCCAATCGTTCGAGGATCAAAATCATCGTGTTAGATATACTAATGCGAGTGACACTTAATTCGCGAAATTCAGAAAAATAAAATGTTCAATAGAACTTGTCTTGGCATGCCTTAGTCCCAAAAGCATAAACAGCGCTTCTTAGGGTGCTCCTCTTAGAGGATGTCAAAGACATTAGAGTATCTTTAGAGCTATTCGCTGTTTCGCTAGAGTACTGATAAACCTTGAATATAGGTGGTATAAACTATTAATTTTGCATCACTCGAAGATCCTCAAAAATTTTGATAACTTAGACCACCTATATTTAAGGTTTAACAGTACTCTGGCAAAAAGTGCATAGTTCTTTTAGTTTTGATATTTTCTGAATCTCCCGAAACAGAGTGTCAATCGTATCAGGGTATATAACATGACGTTCACGCCATATTACAAACATAGGCGACTAACGTCGGGCGAATAGTTCTCAAACGAGCGGCAAGCGGTTGGCTTCGAAAGTAGCCAGCTGGGGCTTAGAGAAGCTAGCATTAGGTAGGGGGAGAGATCGGAGTCGGTTGAGGTGGAACGCCAAGCAATGGGTTATGAGAGAGCTGAGGGGGTTCCAAATCGCCAGGTTGGAGGATGTTGGACGGAGGGGTGTCGGGTGAGGGTGGTGACTGAGGGGGTCAAACTTTTAAGATTAAGAACCGCCCTCCACACCTGGAATCGTCTCCTCAAAATAGTTTTGGTGAATCGCATACTTAGAGACTAGTAAGGCGTGCGCTTCTAAGAGAGCTGCTCAGCCACTTATACGCCTGGCGCTACCTGTTTATCCCGTTTTTGGGAAAGAAAAGTCAAATGGGTCAGACAAAAAATCAGTCAAGCGAAGAATTGCATAAAAAGACAACACGACTAATATAATTGCTACAAACCTTGTTTGAAAGCAATATAAAAAAATGAGTGTAGGTGAATATATATGACAAATGAATAGATATTCGCGCCATTAGTTAACACTGTGGTTGAAAACGGGCAATCATCAAATAAGTAGAGAAAACAAATTCAAACATTCCATTACTTAAGGCAATTGAAGGTGGTTGACTTGTGTCAATAAATAATAAGGATTTGAGAGTGTGGATGCGCACAAAACAGATTCCGTGTTGACAAAAAATTTCCAAAAAAATTGTCGAAATTGCATATTTTTATGTGGAAACAGAAACTTTATTTTGAACGTCAAATTATGGATTTTTACTGCTTACCAATGCGTATCAAACAATAAAGATCTTTATAACGCAGAATTTTTGCCATCCTAAAGTTCTATCTGCCAAAACCAATAAAAATTTTTGATATTTCAGGGTGGCACTTATGGTAGTCTTGATATAACCCTATTTTTAAAAACCACGCACAGTTTAAGATTTTTCTGAATAACTATCATTTATCGGCAATAGCTTGCATTTATAGTGACATTTTAAACTCGAGACTCCAATAATTTTTGAACTGATGAAAATGTTCACGCCTTTTCACTTGCTGCTTGATTGATTGTAAGTTACCGTATCATCTCATGATAGAGGTTCTTCTCTGATAAAATAGAGATTTTGTAAGCAATTCTTTGTCTTAAATACTCATCCCAGCCTCTTGATCTGAAAATTTTTTGGTTGAACAGAGCAATTTCATTCATTTATTTTCCTCAGAAGCGCCCAAAAATGATTGTTCGCGAAGTCACTCCCTTTTGCTAATTTATATAGGTGATGATCTCAAACAATTATAGAACTACTTTTGATGTCTCATTGATTACTGTCAGGCTTCGCTTCGACTCGGCTGCGCCTCTTCACCACTGTCCGGTACACTAATCAATTCGTACAAGTAAAAGAAGTTCTCTAACTCTTGTAAAAAAAAGTTTATAAGTATTGCTCTAATGACTGCCGCCCCAAATGGTCTTTTAAGTTGACAATTTGCCCTATTACATTGCCCGTTTAGATATATCTCAGAGCTGCAGAATTCACATTTGTGGCACGTGCTTGCAGTGAAGTTTATCGTGTTAACGTTTCTACCTTGAGAATAGTGAGTGACTGTTGATTTCGACCAGTTGACAATATCTGAATCTGCTTCCCAGTCGAATTGATAGTCGCTGAGCCAGAGCATGACATAGACTGGTCTTGCCAGTTCCTAAAATAAGACGAAATTTTAATTTAATTCAACAATTTACATGTCAAAAATGGATACAATAAAAAGCAACAGAAGTTCTGCAAACAAAAGTGCTTAAATTAAGCCCAACAGTTGTGAGCAATTTTTATCTCCAACAAACGAGATAAATATTAGAAATTTATGGAATTCTACAATTATTGGAACGCCAAATTTAAAGTATTCGCATTCTTACCAGGTGGTCCATGTAATAGCACAATTCTGTTGTAGGAGACCACGTTTTGATCAATCTTCTTGTCTGAAAAGAGGAGCATGGTCTCTACGTACTTCACCAGTCTCCACTTGAGATCATCTTCGTAGAACAATGAGTCCCACAGGCTCCTACGCACAACAGATCAGACGGTTTGTAAATCAAAGTCGAGAAATTTTCTGTTAACAAAACTTTAAAACTGGATTGCAGAAAATATACAGCTAAGAAGCCAGGTTCAAGACTATGACTGCAACAGAAGCGCCTACAATACCAATGTCAACAAAAGCGTCCATTATTCTCAATTGATCGTCATAAGCGTTTGCGTTTCGACTATTGATGAGAAATGCTCTATGATACCTTGGCAACTTTGCAGTGGTCATGACTTACTTTAACTGAACATGAGGCAGCATCCAAATCTGAGCAGCCGACGCTGTTTGATCTTCGCCTCCGGACACACTCAGTTCCTCAACGCCCGGTGATTCAGAGAAAAACGAGAACAAGTGGAAGACCAGTTCAAGGCTGGTCGGTGGAGATGTTTCGCTTTTCAAAATCCTCTCGGAACCAGATAGGTTATTGATTGACATGTTGGTTCGCAAAGCAAAATTGTTAGTGCTGCCGCTACTCTGTTCTGATAAATGAGATTGATGAATTTGTTTGAACTCGTCTTGAACTCTGATGAACTCGAGTGATGATTGGAGGATTTCGTTGTCATCGAAAGGAATTAACGTTGAGAAACCTTCAAAACGTAAACTTTATAAGTTTGGAATACTTTGCTGCAGGTAACCAAATGCTTTCAACAAATATCCACTCCGCAAAAATTCCTTAACAAGTGGAAATATTAACATGAAAATGGGTTCTACCTCTTTTCACCCCCATTCATTTAACCCCACATATCTTAACCTCATATAATTTAACCCCTCTATCATTTCATCCCGCCAATTAGCAGTCGACTTGTCATATTTTGTCATAATAAGGTGAATAACTCAATCCCATGTTCGGTTGTGATAGTTTCATATCAAGGACTTATAATATTAAATGAATGAGGAGGGATTGATAATAAGGTTCTTCATTTCACTTTCCGCAAATTTTTGAGGCAGAACAAGTTTAAATCGGTCCTAGCAGGGGGCTAATAGTAGTCAGGACGTTGCATTTGAAGATCAAACTTTTAACTTAGATTCTCAATTATCAGTTTTTTAATTGAAAACAGTGATCTGTATTAAACCCTGCTTTCACAAAAAACGCTTCGCATATCTCTTACAGCACAGAACTTGAATACTGAACAAATTTTCATGAATAAACAAAAATTCGTGAACAATTGTCAAAACCTTTGTGCAGTCGCTGTAGTATATGTTCGAAGTCGCACCATGGCATGCTGGCCAAGTGTTTTTGAAGAGTTGCCTTCACATTCAGCAGAGGAGTGACCACATTGCTCTTGAAACAGACCTCCAGGTGTAACACTGTCTTTGCAGCTCTCCAGTACCCTGCAAACATGTCTTATCCATCAAGCAATCGGAACAAAATTTAAAATTCAATACTTATTAATGCTATGCTCGAAAAATTTAGACAAAGTTGATCTGTAGAAGTGCTTCGTTGATTTGCTCCTATAACTGTCCTTCTTTGTTTCTGAAGACTCGTATTTTATTGCCACTATCCGAAGGAAGAAATAAACTCTTATGGGGCAGCCAAAACTTCTCAGTTCAAATAGACTGCTTAGCATTTGAATGTTCGAGAGAATGTCAAATTGATCATCAATGACACTTACATGATTGTTTTCACATTTCACAACCTCCTGAAATTTCCAGACATGACATTGATCATAAAAATGATATTGTCTCGAAAATTCAAGCTCTATAGTCCATTTAATCTGCCTAACCTATACGAGTTTATAGCTGTAATTAACTACGTGGGCATTTCTCTCCGATTCCAACCAGCAATTTCAGGCAGATTAGCGGATTACCACATCGGATTAGAATTAATCACTAGAACATTTCTTACCATCCTGTTTGTGCAAAACCCACGGCATCACACGCATATTTCCATTAGAAGTGAACTCAACGTGCACTGCGTTATTTTCATCAGAATCACTCAGAAGCGTCTCACAAGGAAGTGTGTTCGACAATGTTTTCATCGAGTCCATCACACATCTGAAACGTCTATAACTTCACTACAGGACAACAAACGCCCATCATAGTTTAACATTTTTCGAGCAGTGAAGTAGACAGTGGTTTCCATTAACTGTTAAGAAAAAGAAGTTGCAATGTGATTTAGCGTATTTGACTGACTATACTAAGACCGTTTAAAATGAGAAAGCTTAAAAGTTTTAACTCATGAGAACAAAAATGGTCGGAGAGCGATTTTTCCAACAGTGTTTGTAGACGTGTGCATTAATCTTTACGCTAAGTAAAGATGCAGAGATAAGTTAGCAAGCCTGATCTTCATTAAGGATAAAGGTTTGCGTAACCTGCTTAGAGAACAAAATTGCATTGATTAGATGACATTATGCGTTATTTCCTGATTGTATTAAGGAGATCGAAAGAGATGGTTCAGATGAGGAAATATTTAACTTTTACGTCAGGCAGTGAGTTAATAATGAGGAAGTATAATTCTATAGTTAATAGCCCATACACTTTGGGAGAACGCTTTTTCGTGCAATTTTTCAAATTGCTATTGAAGAACAAAATCAGTGCGTATTTCCGCAGATATTGTCATATCTTTTTACTGTAGATAACGCCGACTGCAGTTAACATCCCAAATTTTTGACTTAGTCAAAGAGAGAGAGAGAGAGGGAGAGATGACTTTAGAGACATAGTGAGCCTTACGTTGGCACAATGCGGAACTTTTAAGAAAAGAAGCAGAGAGATGTTTTCAGCTCTTGCCTCTATAACCATTTTTTTAAGCAAAGGCATTTTTCCCAAGCTAAGATAAAAGTTTCAGAAAGACTCTGTCATCAAAGAACGTCAGAGAAATAAAGGCTCCTATTGATACCTAAGGTTGGCGTGAGTTTGACGGTTCCGGTTGGTTTCGGGGGTAGGTAGGTAGGATGGGGGTAGATTGGTGAGGAGGGGGGTAGGTTTGTAGGGTGAGAGTGGGTAGGTGAGGGATAGGAGGGGGAGCAGGTAGCTGGGTGCGGAGGAAGAGGGTTTGTATGTACGAGTGAGGGTACATAGATGGGGGGATAGGTAAGAGGAAATGATGGGGGTAGCTAAGATAAGTCGTAGGAAATTATATGGGACCTTTTTAACTTGAATATTACCAGCAGTTTCAATTTATTATATATTGCCAACTAAGCTACTGTTAAAGTCCAATGTTCGAAAACAGAAGTCAACGTTCTAAAACACAAGCCAATGCTCGAAAGTTCAAGAAATGAAAAAAAAACGTGCGTCAGCTAAAAAAAACCTGTGGAATCTGAAAACTACTCTTCGTAAAAAGACACGTTTACAATAATTGCTTCAAACTTCTTTCGAGAGCAATCAACAACTCTATATTATCTTTTTAAACCAGCGGGGAGTCCAAGGCAATTTAATAATATTAAGTAGCTTATAAAAAGAAGTCAGCTAGATTTTTTGCAGCAATTTACACTAAGATAGTATGTTTTCAGAAGTCGGATGTTTTCTACTAGTTTCATATTCTTATATTCAGATTGTTCACACCAATTGTTGTTTCTTCAATAATCACTAATAAAGTTATATTTCAGGTCTTCGGATGTTTTGTTGACTTAGTGGGTGTCTTAGTGGTTCTACCCCATTGCTATCTTCAAAACAATCTGCACTAAAACTTTCAATAAGCGTTCTTCTTAGCCTTCTGTCAATCTTTTTCTAATGTAAGTAAGCTATTAAATAATTCATACAATCATATCATTACAAAATAGTATTTAAGATTCACAAAAAATTTGGATGAATTTCATTGGTTAAAATTTGTCCATGACACTGCGATTCTACATGAAATTGCATAATTTAATTAAAGATATCTATTAAAACTGAGTCCTCATCCAATGTATAAAAAGTTTCTTCATTCTTTAGCTTTGGTTAAATTAGTTGTTCCTCAATTACAGAGCGATCTGTTCGCAAAGTGAACTAACTGTGTTGGTACTGGGTCACTCATATTTAGGTGCCATTGGCAATATTCTCTCATTAAATACTTGTTCGCTTAATACGAGACTTCGTCGCATGAAATCCTCATCATTTTGCAGTTTCAAAATTTGCATTTTTGCATCCGACACCACCAATACTGGTCTGGCCGTTACTTTTTGTGCCCAAAATTTATCTGCATTGGGTTTTGATACGTTTTGTATTTAGTGCACAAATAGCCACTTAGAAGTTGTAATCCAATAGAAAACAGAAATGAAATGAATCCAATTATTCGATTAAAATTGTCATATGCCATGTAGAGCTTGCTGTAAATCTGTCACGGAGACTCGGTCGAATAGTTGTCATGTCAAGAATAATTGACTCTGTTAATTCGTCCAGTTTTTTTAAGGATGTTGCGAGCTTAAGTTGGACTTTCTCAATCATTTGCTCACGTGCTTGAGTTATAGTCGAAACATGTGGCATTTCAATAAGAGATGGAAATTTTGAAAACAAATGTTGCGAGGGATATGTTAAATTAACATCAATTCTAATTGCTGTATCATTACACAAGGAGAACATATCGGCGCCGATTTCCATAAAGCGTGTTTCAATCTTAGTGCCACATTCCAATTCAATCACACAGTTTTTGCAACCTGGCAAACGTTTCCTTTTCAACGGACCATTATTACGCATTTCACTCATGAACATGTCGAATTGATCCGATGAAGTTATCATCAGTCCTCCATTTCCCAGGTGCTTGGCCTTTTCTTTCACTGGAAGCTTAACCGTATTGATATCACAGTTTTGCAATGCATCAAATTGATTTCCTAAGTAGAGCGCCTAAGCACGTGTCTTCGGCGGTCTCCAAAGAGAAGGCGTTTGTACATATGGAGAAGCTACTCGATCCTATACACACATCTATTTGTGGTTGAGAAAGTAAGGCAATCTTTCGCGTCGACTCGCCTATCGCAACATACTCAGCTTCTGTTTCGCATTGTGATGCATATCCATTGGTATCATTAATTGGCATCGGAATAGTTATTGCCCTATACAGATTGCGCTGCAGATCCTGATGCAAACGGTATCGCAAGTCGAAAATTAAATCCATAGTCATTAACAACAACGTTTGTAAGAAGTCTTGTTTCGTAGTATGTTAAAATTTGGGATGGCGGAAATGCCAATGTTAGTCAATCATTTATTTTCGTCTGGTGAGTTGCAACTGATTCCAGTGTTTTGCTTAGTACACCTTTCGGGACAAGTGTCATGGGCACAACTTTATCAATCATTGTCATGACTGAATCCAGAATCGTCAACCTATAGGCATAAGTTGCTATTCTGTAGCCTTTTATTTCACCGTTGACTGCTAAGAGTGTACTTGCCAGGTTGATTTGTAATTTAAGTTTTTGATCACATGAATAAAAATTTTGCGTACAAGCCATTAAATTACGAGAGTTTGATTGGATTACTTTGAAAGCATCGTCTTCAGCTTTAGCATGCTTTTTTTGTGTTTTTGTCTGTTTTTCCGTTGATTTAATGTCCTTCAACTGCGATGCAAAAATGAAAAATTTATTTTCCATATCACTTTTGACTTCCATCCATTGGTGGTCATTTTGTTCAGCCTTTTCTAAGGCGTAGTCGATGTCATCTCGATTGCGACTGCTGCCTCAGCACCCACCGAAAATACTACTAATCGAACAAGCGATGCCAGCACCGGCAGTCAGAGCTGTCAGCGCACCAAATGCTATGAGTGGAGCTGCTCGTTTATCTCTTCTGTTTGTTTCATTCATTAATCAAGTGTCGGAGACTTCTTTTCGTAAATTAGCCAAATCCAAACGCGCAACATGTTGAAAGTCCAAAAGTTTTTGTGGTCAAAAAGGTCAAGTTACATCCGAAATGATATTTCTCCCACGATTGTTCCAAAATATCAGAAATGTTCTGCAATTTGATTTCTAGATTTTCAAGTAACTTAGGGAACGGTACCAAAAATTCCAGATTAACAAACTTTTCTGCTAAAAGCAATTTTTGTCGATACACAAATTCTATTCCATTTAGTGTTACTTTCTCATCTTCTGCAAGGTTTAAACTTCATAACATGAGCCCAATAATAAGGCAATTTGTGCTGAACAGCCACATGATAACTCATGATACAGTTGACCAGACAGTAACAACTTTAGAGCCTGCGGAAAAGTGAGGAGATATTTAATGCTATATTATTTTGATGCTATAATTTAGTGCAATTTCCTTTTCAGGTTTAATTTTAGCTCGTCAGCTAAGTATAAATATGAATTCAATATCAACAGCTAAACAGGTAACTGTTTTGAAGAACAATCATGTTTAACATCATCATAATGTCATTTTTAATCGCGTGGTGTGGCGGATAATATAACATTAGTAATGAATTGGGTACTGAGGTGCTCTGCTGTAAAAGCAAAATCAACTTGAGGGAGAATGGTTAAGTATCCCATGAGTCGTAGAATGTTGGCTTTCCATGTTAAAGTAATGATGCTCTGGAGTCAGTAAATGGAGTAAACGACGATAATTCGGTTATCTTCTGAAAGCTTGCGTTTTTCATAAGTTTGTATGGGTTTTATATGTTACCCATTGGTTATCTTTCTAATAATTAAGTTCTTTTATTAGAAATTAAGTGTCTAACTTGAGCCCTTTTTATGATGTCTAACTTGAGCCTTTGTCAGTGAAACGTGAGAACTTTCTAAGGGTAATATCAACTGTGATATAAGAATGTTCGCGGACGAGTATTTTAATCATAAAAAATTAAGGAGCTTGGGCTGGCTGTGGGTTCCAGTAATTGACGTTGAAAAATCTGATAACTGGTTAACGGCTTCGAGTAAATTGATATCGGCAAGATATGCAATTAAGTAGAAAACGACTGTTTTGTAAAGTTTATAGCTTTGCGAAATCACAGTTTGTCTCTTTCAACTCCACCTTTTTGGATTTTGTGTCTAACATTACTACGGAGTCAGAATTTGTTCAATACTGCGATCGCAAATTCAATCTGTCGTCGTCTGTAGTTAAAGGTGGACGAGAATCTCGTTTATATGGAAAGCAATCTGTCCCAGTAAAGCAGTGAATAATGAGTCCTGGTCTTACTCTCTATCAATGAAAGATTTAGTTACTTGTACCATTCCATCATGTGTAAAGCAGACAAAGTTAGACGCATTAATTCAATTCAAAAGCTGGTGGACTGACGGTCACGTCGAGACTGATGGCGAGGAGTCGATATCAGTTATTCCTATTGGTAGTAAATTGTTCCTAATATGTGAGAGGGGAAATTTTTCTTGAAAAAAATGCGTCAAGAAAGCGATTTCATGAATTTAATCAAACCTGGTCCTTCTAATAGAATCACGCGAAACAAAGTGAGATATTACATTCCACAACCTGATTACACTCTATGTCAGCCTGGGCTCTGTGCATATTGTGTTTTAACTGCGTCACAAAGAGTTTCAGTGGTATTTGGTTGGGAAGCTAGAAATTTAGCGGGGCAAAACAATCCACAGGAAACACTGCGATACTATTCTAGTGGTTTTTGTCATGGAAAACAGAAGCAGTTGTTAAATACGTACAATGTAGCGTGTGCCTTGAAATGGAGTACTGAAAATGACTCAAAGCCGAAGTTTAATAGTGGGTTGTCAACATTTAACAGCTTTCATACAGTCAGGCGAAGTAGTTAATGTGGAGCTGATTCAACGGAAAAGCGTGGCAGGAAGGTGGGACTAAAGGGTGCAAGCTCAAAACGGAAACGTAGTTTCAATTTGCCACGGTAACGGAAGTGGTATACAGCAAAACGTGTTGAAGAGAAAGGCTATTATGCATAGCTCAAATAGTAAAATGTTATGCACGTTCGAGTTTTATTGTTCACTATTTGGTTCATGAACTTTCTTTTCATATTTAGAGCGGTATTCAAAGCATATACAGAACGTAACACTGGAAAATGAACCAAGTACAAATACAGCGCATGCTCTACAAGGAATTGTGTCTGAAAGCGGGAGAGAAGTTGGAAATGAAAATGGCGGAGGCCAAGACAAAAGTAAGAAACAACTCAAAAAAGGTAAATTTTAATGGTCACAATTAGTAAACTAACTCCCCTCTTCGCTGTAAGTTTAGTTAAGTATTAGTTTTTATGTCATTGTAATCAATAGAGGCTGTGTCTTACGACCTCGTGAGCCAATTCCTTATTTTCTTTTTGTTTGAGGAGATATTGGCCTTTTTATTAAAATTTTGATTGAAAACATGCTAATTTCACATGAATTTTTTAAGTTTCTCTCTGTTAAAATCAGTTTCGAATTTGAACCATCACAAAATGCCTCAGGCAATATTAGAATAGGAGTAAAACAGCACGTATTGTATAATATAGGTCTATATGACATTAGAGTTATTCATTGAATGAAATGGGCTGTTAACATTTGATATAAAACAATAGTTAACTTGTTGCAATGCAAATTCATTACAAGAGAAATATGAAAAATAGAACAATAGTTTATTCCGAAGTAATCACAACGGCAGCTTTAAGTGTAATGAAATAGAATGCAGTTGTTCCTTTTATGAATACAGATATTGAGATGAATAAGTTCTTTTTATGAAGAGTTGGAATAAGAAAGTTAATTATTGTAATTAAGGGAATAAAAACAAATTGATGTTAAGTGCCACTTGTAAAAAACTGCGTCTGCTTTCGCTGTCGGCCGTAGCGTGACGTCGTGTTTTGGTCTTGAGTTCTGATTGATCGATTTAGGTATATTTGTTTTAGATGGTTGTTGTATGTTTGTCTGTTGTGATGTTGATGGTTGTGTTGCTGTCTGTTGTGATGTTGATGCTTGTGTTGCGCTTCATGGAGAAGGGTTAAGTATCCCATGAGTCGTAGAATGTTGGCTTTCCATGTTAAAGTAATGATGCTCTGGAGTCAGTAAATGGAGTAAACGACGATAATTCGGTTATCTTCTGAAAGCTTGCGTTTTTCATAAGTTTGTATTGGTTTTATATGTTACCCATTGGTTATCTTTCTAATATTTAAGTTCTTTTATTAGAAATTAAGTGTCTAGCTTGAGCCCTTTTTATGATGTCTAACTTGAGCCTTTGACAGTAAAACGTGAAAATCTTCTAAGGGTAATATCAACTGTGATATAAGAATGCTCGCGGACGAGTATTTTAATCATGAAAAATTAAGGAGCTTGGGCTGGCTGTCGGTTCCAGTAATTGACGTTGAAAAATCTGATAACTGGTTAACGGCTTCGAGTAAATTGATATCGGCAAGATATGCAATTACGTAGAAAACGACTGTTTTGTAAAGTTTATAGCTTTGCGAAATCACAGTTTGTCTCTTTCAACTCCACCTTTTTGGATTTTGTGTCTAACATTACTACGGAGTCAGAATTTGTTCAATACTGCGATCGCAAATTCAATCTGTCGTCGTCTGTAGTTAAAGGTGGACGAGAATCTCGTTTATATGGAAAGCATTCTGTCCCAGTAAAGCAGTGAATAATGAGTCCTGGTCTTACTCTCTATCAATGAAAATTTTAGTTACTTGTACCATTCCATCATGTGTAAAGCAGACAAAGTTAGACGCATTAGTTCAATTCAAAAGATGGTGGACTGACGGTCACGTCAAGACTGATGGCTAGGAGTCGATATCAGTTATTCCTATTGGTAGTAAATTGTTCCTAATATGTGAGAGGGGAAATTTTCTTGAAAAATGAGTCAAGAAAGCGATTTCATGAATTTAATCAAACCTGGTCCTTCTAATAGAATCATGCGAAACAAAGTGAGATATTACATTCCACAACCTGATTACACTCTATGTCAGCCTGGGCTCTGTGCATATTGTGTTTTAACTGCGTCATAAAGAGTTTCAGTGGTATTTGGTTGGGAAACTAGAAATTTAGCTGGACAAAACAATCCATAGGAAACACTGCGATACTATTCTAGTGCTTTTGGTCATGGAGAACATAAGCAGTTGTTAAATACGTACAATGTAGCGTGTGCCTTGATATGGAGTACTGAAAATGACTCAAAGCCGAAGGTTAATAGTGGGTTGTCAACATTTAACAGCTTTCATACAGTCAGGCGAAGTAGTTAATGTGGAGCAAAATTCACCGGAAAAGCGTGGCAGGAAGGCGGGACTAAAGGGTGCAAGCTCAAAACGGAAACGTAGTTTCAATTTACCACGGCAACGGAAGTGGTATACAGCAAAGCGTGTTGAAGAGAAAGGCTATTATGTATAGTTCATATAGTAAAATATGCACGTTCGAGTTTTATTGTTCACTATTTGGTTTATGAACTTTCTTTTCATATTTAGAGCGGTATTCAAAGCATATACAGAGCGTAACACTGGAAAATGAACCAAGTACAAATACAGCGCATGCTCTACAAGGAATTGTGTCTGAAAGCGGAAGAGAAGTGGGAAATGAAAATGGCGGTGGCCAAGACAAAAGTAAATAACTCAAAAAAAGTAAATTTTAATGGTCACAATTAGTAAATTAACTTCCCTCTTCGCTGTAAGTTTAGTTAAGTATTAGTTTTTATGTCATTGTAATCAATAGAGGTTGTGTCTTACGACCTCGTGAGCCAATTCCTTATTTTCTTTTTGTTTGAAGAGATATTGGCCTTTTTATTAAAATTTTGATTGAAAACATGCTAATTTCACATGAATTTTTTAAGTTTCTCTCTGTTAAAATCAGTTTCGAATTTGAACCGTCACAAAATGCCTCAGGCAATATTAGAATAGGAGTAAAACAGCACGTATTGTATAATATAGGTCTATATGACATTAGAGTTATTCATTGAATGAAATGGGCTGTTAACATTTGATATAAAACAATAGTTAACTTGTTGCAATGCAAATTCATTACAAGAGAAATATGAAAAATAGAACAATAGTTTATTCCGAAGTAATCACAACGGCAGCTTTAAGTGTAATGAAATAGAATGCAGTTGTTCCTTTTATGAATACAGATATTGAGATGAATAAGTTCTTTTTATGAAGAGTTGGAATAAGAAAGTTAATTATTGTAATTAAGGGAATAAAAACAAATTGATGTTAAGTGCCACTTGTAAAAAACTGGGTCTGCTTTCGCTGTCGGCCGTAGCGTGACGTCGTGTTTTGGTCTTGAGTTCTGATTGATCGATTTAGGTATATTTGTTTTAGATGGTTGTTGTATGTTTGGCTGTTGTGATGTTGATGGTTGTGTTGCTGCTTGCCGTTCTTGCTTCTTTTGCAGTAAAAGTCTTGAAAGATTCGTTGGTTTTGATGATGTAGGTTCTGTTATTTTTGGTAGAGATTGTTTATTCTGCGCTGTCTGCTGTTCATTTGTGTAAATTGATCTCGGATATTTTTCCTCTGGAGTTCGGAATAGTCGTGAAGGAATACTTGACGGCCCGGGTGACGAATTTTGATTCGTCTATTTTATTTATAAATTTCAGAATTATTTGTGGTTTGAATGGTTTCAAGCGTACTCTGTACAATTTGAGTAAAATTTGTATTCACTTTTTGTACAAGACAGTTACTTGAGGTTAAGACTTTCTCAACTCTATACACTCCAACCCATTTACACTGAAGTTTTCCTAATTTGTCAAGTTCGCTTGAGATCTGTGGATGTAATAACAAACAAAATTCTTGTAATTTCAAAGGTGACTTTTTTGTCGTAATAGTCGCGATATTTACTAATTGATGCAATTAAGTTAGCCTTTGTTTCACAAAAAATGCGCAACATTTTAGATTGTATTTCACTTATATAGTCAAACCTGCTATTGTAATTGGGTAGCGTTTTGTTGTTAAAACGCAGGTCAATTGGATTGATAGGTATTCTACCATGAAAAACTAATGACGATGGGCAACCTAGACCTGTATGAAAACTTGTGTTATGCTGGAAAACTGCTAAGTCAACAAACTTGTGCCAGTCATGCTTTACCTGGTTTTCATATATTCGCAAATATCTTTTAGGAGGCCCGTGCGAACGTTCAAGAAGTCCGATTGTTTCAGCATGTTTTAAGGTTGGGTGGTTGATTTCGATTTCTAACATTTTGGCTAATTCAGACAATAGCTGTGAAGTGAAAGTATGGCTGATGGTATGTAAGAATGTCTGAGAAATCATTGCATTAGGATTTTAGCTACAACTTCAGCAGAAGGTGAAGTAACAGCTTGAGCAAACATACTTTGAAAATACATCCATTGCTGTGATGATGCAAGAAAATCCTCCTGATTTTGGCAGCTGACCTACAATATCTACTGGAAGATTGCAGGGAAAGCTTGTATAAGAGCGGACTGGGTTGAGTGAACCATTTAAAGTTTCATGTTTAGGTATTTTGCTTGTAAACAGGATAAACAATTGTTAATGTACACAATTACAAATTCAATAAATCCAGGGAAATAGAAATAGTATTTCTTTCTAAATTCAACGATAGTCTTGGTGATGCCAATATGTCCTTTCAGTTTAGAGTTGTGTATTCTAGGGAGAAGTTCCTCGCGTAGATGTTTTGGTACCTCCAGTTGTTTGATAAAATTTTTTACCAGTATGGTGGAAAAATTTCCTATACAGAATATTGTTTTCAATTAGAAGGCGGCCTAATTGCTTGTGACATTTCTGTAAGTGATTCGATGAATACGTTGTGCAAAGCTTCTTTTTATTCGTTATCTAGCGCGTAGCTTCTACTAAATCAGAGTCTTTTTTGCTCATCTTTTATTTTCAGTGGTATCAGTTTGTCTGATACATCAAAATTGCATAAAGGGTTTTCATGTTATAACGTTGATTGATTTCTCTGAGAAGGATGTAAATGAGTTGATTGTCAACGCAATTTCATAAGGCTTCAATGCTTATTAACGGGATTCTTTGCTGCTCGCAGTTAGTTCGTGTTGACAATGAATTATCTGGTGCGCAGGACGTGACATCTATCGAGATGTTCTTCATGAGAATTCTATCGGTTATTTTTAATTTCATTTTCGTGGCAGGGATAACACGAATTCTTGAAAGGTAGTCTGCAGCAGCGTTAGCTTTACCCGGTATGTTACCCAAAGAGAAACTGAATGACAAAACAATCAACTGAATTCCATAGATTCGATAAACTTTTTGTTTGGGAAAATCGAGTATCGCTGTTATTATCTGACAATACAAAAATTGGTTTGTTTGAAACACCACAAACATAGTGCTCAAAGCTTTTAAATGCCAATTTGATGCTCAAAAATTCTTTAACATAAATTTAAAACTTCATTTCTGCAGGTGAAAACAGATGTATACCAAAGGCGACCGTTGCGTAGGATTTTTCATTTGCATTATTTGATTATTCGTGATAATCTTCAATTAGAATGAAACCTGCTGCGTAGAAACTTGCGTCACTAACAATAACAAATTAACCATTTTCAATAGTTCACAAGCTTTAGCTAAATCGTTTTTAAGCGTGCTAAGACTTGTTGTGTTCATCAGTTAAAAAGAATTCACTTTCTTTTCGTAAAATTTTTAATATAGTTGTAGTTTGATTGCCAGATTTGGTAAATTTTCGAAAGTATTGAGCGAAACAAATGAAGCGTCTCGTTTGTTCTATTGTTTTTGGCATACGCATATTGGCTATTAACTTTCCAACTTTCTCTCTGTTTGGGCTTATGCCGTGCTCTGTGATTGTATGACCTAGGAATTTAAATCTCTTGATACCAAACTGACATTTTCCCTTAGTTTAAATCCCGAGTTTTGAATACAGACAACTACATGCTCTAAATTTTTTATCAAGGTGGTTCCCTCTTCTGCTCCACTTCCAAGGTCATCAAAATAGACGAAGCATATGTCGTTTGCAATACAAGACTGTAAGTGATTACTTACGCAGGAGGAAAATGCAGTAGGAGATCTACTTAATCCTTGAGCCAGCCTCTTAAATGCAAACGTTCTGCCACCAAAATTGAAGACTGAGTTCCTCCGCCATTTGCATAGAAAAATATGCTTTGCTGCGGTCCATTTCAGCAAATACTTTCTTTCCAGCCAAATGGACTGCCGCGTCAGCCGTCGTTGGGATTGGAAAGTTATTGTAAGTGTAATCATGTCTGAGGAAATGATTAATTCGACGCAGATCTATTAAAATTCTTAGCTTGCCGGAAGTTTTTCGTTGGGCGAATATTGGTGAAGAGTAATTAGAAAAAGGCAAGGTTGTTATTTTTCATAAAATTGCATGAGTGTAAGTTCTATCAGCAACTCATCGCTCAAGTAAATAGGCGTTGAGGGAACTGGAGTGTATACTGGTCGTTGATGTTCAGGAGTTAGCTTGATGAGGCTATCCGTGTTTTGATGACGTGCAAAAATTTAGTGCTACTTTACTAAGAGGTTTTGCATTTTCTGTTTTTCGTACTGATTGAAAGCTGAATCGTTCCAATTAAATGTCTCGAGAAATTGCCCACGGTTTTCTTTGTGCATTGGATTTATTTTCTTTTTCATTCGCTTGAACGAATGTATGGTTTCATATATAGTTTTTTGCATTCCATTGAGACTTGATCCATCTGTACAGTTTTCAGGTGTTGGCAACAATAACCCGTCGTTAAAAATTGTTTTTTTATGTCCCTCTTTGTTTTATTTGGTAGGATTTTGTTTTATGAATAAGGTTTTCATGTTTCTCTAAAATTGATGGATGAATAGGCAGCAGATATGCTGATTGTTTTGGTGCAAGTATTTGGATTTCAGCTATTCGAGTTCGGGCTGAATTTTCGTCGGCATCAAATTTATTCCAATTTGTTTTGCCTAGTGCATCAATCTTGCTTAGTGATGACATAACGCATAGTCCGGTTTTCTTTTCAAACATCACGAAGGGTTCCATTATTCCGATCCTTTCTTTGACGCTATCGTCACAGTCCGTAATTTCACAGTCAACTAGTTCTTGTTTACTATTCAGTAATTTTGTTCTGTGTACATAATACAAACGTTCTCTTCCCAGTTCTGTTTGATTTACAGTCTTCAAGTCTTTGAGTGAAGTCTGGTAGGTATAAAAGACACCTATGTGGGTGAAACCATTTTCAATAGTTAACCATTTTCAATAGTTCACAAGCTTTAGCTAAATCGTTTTTAAGCGTGCTAAGACTTGTTGTGTTCATCAGTTAAAAAGAATTCACTTTCTTTTCGTAAAATTTTTAATATGGTTGTAGTTTGATTGCCAGATTTGGTAAATTTTTGAAAGTATTGAGCGAAACAAATTAAGCGTCTCGTTTGTTCTATTGTTTTTGGCATACGCATATTGGCTAATAACTTTCCAACTTTCTCTCTGTTTGGGCTTTTGCCGTGCTCTGTGATTGTATGACCTAGGAATTTAAATCTCCTGATACCAAACTGACATTTTTCCTTAGTTTAAATCCCGAGTTTTGAATACAGACAACTACATGCTCTAAATTTTTTATCAAGTTGGTTCCGTCTTCTGCTCCACTTCCGAGGTCATCAAAATAGACGAAGCATATGTCGTTTGCAATACAGGACTGTAAGTGATTACTTACGCAGGAGCTAAATGCAGTAGGAGATCTACTTAATCCTTGAGCCAGCCTCTTAAATGCAAACGTTCTGCCACCAAAATTGAAGACTGAGTTCGTCCGCCATTTGCATAGAAAAATATGCTTTGCTGCAGTCCATTTCAGCAAATTTTTTTCCAGCCAAATGGACTGCCGCGTCAGCCGTCGTTGGGATTGGAAAGTTATTGTAAGTGTAATCATGTCTGAGGAAATGATTAATTCGACGCAGATCTATTAAAATTCTTAGCTTGCCGGAAGTTTTTCGTTGGGCGAATATTGGTGAAGAGTATTTAGAAAAAGGCAAGGTTGTTATATTTCATAAAATTGCATGAGTGTAAGTTCTATCAGCAACCCATCGTCAGGTAAATAGGCGTTGAGGGAACTGGAGTGTATACTGGTCGTTGATGTTCAGGAGTTAGCTTGATGAGGCTATCCGTGTTTTGATGACGTGCAAAAATTTAGTGCTACTTTACTAAGAGGTTTTGCATTTTCTGTTTTTCGTACTGATTGAAAGCTGAATCGTTCCAATTAAATTTCTCGAGAAATTGCCCACGGTTTTCTTTGTGCATTGGATTTATTTTTTTTCATTCGCTTGAACGAATGTATGGTTTCATATATAGTTTTTTGTATTCCATTGAGACTTGATCCATCTGTACAGTTTTCAGGTGTTGGCAACAATAACCCGTCGTTAAAAATTGTTTTTTTATGTCCCTCTTTGTTTTATTTGGTAGGATTTTGTTTTATGAATAAGGTTTTCATGTTTCTCTAAAATTGATGGATGAATAGGCAGCAGATATGCTGATTGTTTTGGTGCAAGTATTTGGATTTCAGCTATTCGAGTTCGGGCTGAATTTTCGTCGGCATCAAATTTATTCCAATTTGTTTTGCCTAGTGCATCAATCTTGCTTAGTGATGACATAACGCATAGTCCAGTTTTCTTTTCAAACATCACGAAGGGTTCCATTATTCCGATCCTTTCTTTGACGCTATCGTCACAGTCCGTTATTTCACAGTCAACTAGTTCTTGTTTACTATTCAGTAACTTTGTTCTGTGTACATAATACAAACGTTCTCTTCCCAGTTCTGTTTGATTTACAGTCTTCAAGTCCTTGAGTGAAGTCTGGTAGGTATAAAAGACACCATTGTGGGTGAAACCATTTTCAATAGTTAACCATTTTCAATAGTTCACAAGCTTTAGCTAAATCGTTTTTAAGCGTGCT
Source organism: Convolutriloba macropyga (assembly GCF_964194025.1). Classification (NCBI taxonomy): domain Eukaryota; kingdom Metazoa; phylum Xenacoelomorpha; order Acoela; family Convolutidae; genus Convolutriloba; species Convolutriloba macropyga. The sequence continues at coordinate 31,768,033 of NC_134477.1, forward strand.
AAGACTTGTTGTGTTCATCAGTTAAAAAGAATTCACTTTCTTTTCGTAAAATTTTTAATATGGTTGTAGTTTGATTGCCAGATTTGGTAAATTTTTGAAAGTATTGAGCGAAACAAATTAAGCGTCTCGTTTGTTCTATTGTTTTGGCATACGCATATTGGCTAATAACTTTCCAACTTTCTCTCTGTTTGGGCTTATGCCGTGCTCTGTGATTGTATGACCTAGGAATTTAAATCTCCTGATACCAAACTGACATTTTTCCTTAGTTTAAATCCCTAGTTTTGAATACAGACAACTACATGCTCTAAATTTTTTATCAAGTTGGTTCCGTCTTCTGCTCCACTTCCGAGGTCATCAAAATAGACGAAGCATATGTCGTTTGCAATACAGGACTGTAAGTGATTACTTACGCAGGAGCTAAATGCAGTAGGAGATCTACTTAATCCTTGAGCCAGCCTCTTAAATGCAAACGTTCTGCCACCAAAATTGAAGACTGAGTTCGTCCGCCATTTGCATAGAAAAATATGCTTTGCTGCAGTCCATTTCAGCAAATTTTTTCTTTCCAGCCAAATGGACTGCCGCGTCAGCCGTCGTTGGGATTGGAAAGTTATTGTAAGTGTAATCATGTCTGAGGAAATGATTAATTCGACGCAGATCTATTAAAATTCTTAGCTTGCCGGAAGTTTTTCGTTGGGCGAATATTGGTGAAGAGTATTTAGAAAAAGGCAAGGTTGTTATATTTCATAAAATTGCATGAGTGTAAGTTCTATCAGCAACCCATCGTCAGGTAAATAGGCGTTGAGGGAACTGGAGTGTATACTGGTCGTTGATGTTCAGGAGTTAGCTTGATGAGGCTATCCGTGTTTTGATGACGTGCAAAAATTTAGTGCTACTTTACTAAGAGGTTTTGCATTTTCTGTTTTTCGTACTGATTGAAAGCTGAATCGTTCCAATTAAATTTCTCGAGAAATTGCCCACGGTTTTCTTTGTGCATTGGATTTATTTTTTTTCATTCGCTTGAACGAATGTATGGTTTCATATATAGTTTTTTGTATTCCATTGAGACTTGATCCATCTGTACAGTTTTCAGGTGTTGGCAACCATAACCCGTCGTTAAAAAATTGTTTTTTTTTATGTCCCTCTTTGTTTTATTTGGTAGGATTTTGTTTAATGAATAAGGTTTTCATGTTTCTCTAAAATTGATGGATGAATAGGCAGCAGATATGCTGATTATTTTGGTGCAAGTATTTGGATTTCAGCTATTCGAGTTCGGGCTGAATTTTCGTCGGCATCAAATTTATTCCAATTTGTTTTGCCTAGTGCATCAATCTTGCTTAGTGATGACATAACGCATAGTCCGGTTTTCTTTTCAAACATCACGAAGGGTTCCATTATTCCGATCCTTTCTTTGACGCTATCGTCACAGTCCGTTATTTCACAGTCAACTAGTTCTTGTTTACTATTTAGTAATTTTGTTCTGTGTACATAATACAAACGTTCTCTTCCCAGTTCTGTTTGATTTACAGTCTTCAAGTCCTTGAGTGAAGTCTGGTAGGTATAAAAGACACCTATGTGGGTGAAACCATTTTCAATAGTTAACCATTTTCAATAGTTCACAAGCTTTAGCTAAATCGTTTTTAAGCGTGCTAAGACTTGTTGTGTTCATCAGTTAAAAAGAATTCACTTTCTTTTCGTAAAATTTTTAATATGGTTGTAGTTTGATTGCCAGATTTGGTAAATTTTTGAAAGTATTGAGCGAAACAAATTAAGCGTCTCGTTTGTTCTATTGTTTTTGGCATACGCATATTGGCTAATAACTTTCCAACTTTCTCTCTGTTTGGGCTTATGCCGTGCTCTGTGATTGTATGACCTAGGAATTTAAATCTCCTGATACCAAACTGACATTTTTCCTTAGTTTAAATCCCGAGTTTTGAATACAGACAACTACATGCTCTAAATTTTTTATCAAGTTGGTTCCGTCTTCTGCTCCACTTCCGAGGTCATCAAAATAGACGAAGCATATGTTTGCAATACAGGACTGTAAGTGATTACTTACGCAGGAGCTAAATGCAGTAGGAGATCTACTTAATCCTTGAGCCAGCCTCTTAAATGCAAACGTTCTGCCACCAAAATTGAAGACTGAGTTCGTCCGCCATTTGCATAGAAAAATATGCTTTGCTGCAGTCCATTTCAGCAAATATTTTCTTTCCAGCCAAATGGACTGCCGCGTCAGCCGTCGTTGGGATTGGAAAGTTATTGTAAGTGTAATCATGTCTGAGGAAATGATTAATTCGACGCAGATCTATTAAAATTCTTAGCTTGCCGGAAGTTTTTCGTTGGGCGAATATTGGTGAAGAGTATTTAGAAAAAGGCAAGGTTGTTATATTTCATAAAATTGCATGAGTGTAAGTTCTATCAGCAACTCATCGCTCAGGTAAATAGGCGTTGAGGGAACTGGAGTGTATACTGGTCGTTGATGTTCAGGAGTTAGCTTGATGAGGCTATCCGTGTTTTTGCCTAAATCTAACCGATGACGTGCAAAAATTTAGTGCTACTTTACTAAGAGGTTTTGCATTTTCTGTTTTTCGTACTGATTGAAAGCTGAATTGTTCCAATTAAATTTCTCGAGAAATTGCCCACGGTTTTCTTTGTGCATTGGATTTATATTTTTTCATTCGCTCGAACGAATGTATGGTTTCATATATAGTTTTCTGTATTCCATTGAGACTTGATCCATCTGTACAGTTTTCAGGTGTTGGCAACCATAAGCCGTCGTTAAAAATTGTTTTTTTATGTCCCTCTTTGTTTTATCTGGTAGGATTTTGTTTTATGAATAAGGTTTTCATGTTTCTCTAAAATTGATGGATGAATAGGCAGCAGATATGCTGATTGTTTTGGTTCAAGTATTTGGATTTCAGCTATTCAAGTTCGGGCTGAATTTTCGTTTTTGTCGGCATCAAATTTATTCCAATTTGTTTTGCCTAGTCCATCAATCTTGCTTAGTGATGACATAACGCATAGTCCGGTTTTCTTTTCAAACATCACGAAGGGTTCGATTATTCCTATCCTTTCTTTGACGCTATCGTCACAGTCCGTTATTTCACAGTCAACTAGTTCCTGTTTATTATTCAGTAATTTTGTTCTGTGTACATAATACAAACGTTCTCTTCCCAGTTCTGTTTGATTTACAGTCTTCAAGTCCTTGAGTGAAGTCTGGTAGGTATAAAAGACACCTATGTGGGTGAAACACATTGTCCTTTTTGAAGAATGGGTTACCCAATAATGCTGAGTTCAAGTGTTTTAGGATTTAAAATTCTTCAAATATTGAATTTGCTATTCTTATCTCAATTGTCACAGAATTAAGGACCTCTGTCTTTTGTCCATTTGCGAGTCCCTCTCTGCTGCGAAATGGGTGATTAAACTTGATCATCGCTTCCGGAGATAGTCCTTGAATTTTTTGCACTTCTTTTGGCATGGCACTGGAGAATGCTCCAGTATCAATTAGTAAGTTTGTATAAAATGGACCGAAAACTTCTTTGACATGGCACTGTAGAATGCTCCGGTATGAATTAGTAAGTTTGTATAAAATGGACCAAATTTAATTTGTATCATAAAGTTATCACCATGCGCTGGAACTACTTGTGAGTTTCTTGTAATTATGCTAGATAGAATTTCACACGGCTGAGGGTTGGTTAGTTTCTGATTCGAGGTTGCAAATGGAATATTACCTCCGCGTTGTGCTGGTTTTCGTTCCAGGCAGTCTCTCTGCATATGGCCTGGTTGTCCGCAGATTCGACAAATGATTGCTGAGAACCTTGGTCTTAAAACTCTTTGGTTGTTAAAGCCTCCCCGTGGTGTCTAATTATTTTGGAAACCGTATGTTTTGTTTTGAAAATTACTCTGGTAAATCCAATTTGGGTTACGTTGGGTCCAATACTGTGAATACCTTCCTTGTTCGCGATCTCGTGTTCGAATTCTTTGGTGATTTGATCGAGGGTTATATTGCATTTATTTGTCCATTTGAGACATTTGTTGTCCAATTTGTTTGTGTCTTTTGCTAATGTCCTTTTGTGCTTCCACTACGGAGTTAAACACTTTTGTCAAGGTATCATAATCGAGCACATTGAAAGCTGTTGACGATTCATCGTCGGGTAAGATACTTTTGAGTACTAGGCGTTTAAAGACTTGCGAGCAAAGGGTTGCAACCGAGTATGTATCTGGTCTCATCAGCAGTTTTAGGCGAGTCTCTGTAGGCACTCCAGAGATAAATGCGTCTCTAATTCTTCGGCTTCGTTCACCGGATCTGTCTGTTCCAGTTGTACTCGCAAAAGCAATGTTGGCAAGTTTAGTGAGATCAGTCAAGTAATCTTCTGGCGTTTCTTTTGGATTCGTTAATTATTCTCTCCGAGAAATTTTGTTTACAAAGTTCCAATTGATTTACGCTAAAGTACCTTCGCTCAAGCGCTGCAAGAACATTATCCAATGTGTTTTTGTCGCCTGCTGGTAGTTCAAGAAAATAGCTCAAAGTTTCTCCAGTAAGATGTAGCTTCAAATAATCGACTTTTCCTGCGTCTGGAACCTGTGCTAACGCCATCGAACTTTGAATATGTTCCGTAAAGACTCTAAAATCCTCCGTAGGAGAGCCGGAAAATGGTGTAAGTTGTACAGTAGGGGCACCAGTCGACGGAGTTATACTCGCTGTTATTGCCGTTGCGATGACTGTAGCTGCTGCCGCAACATCTGCCATATTTTGATTGGACCACCACTTTCTATTCTCTTGCACCAGGTTAAATTGAGAAGAGTGTGATGAAAATATTTTATCACTGAAGATGAAGGTATGTATTGCATATCTAGATCGTCTAAATTAATGGTTTCTGTGTTTTCAAAGAAGTTTTTCTGGAAATTGAACTCAAACTCAGTTGTGAAGTGAAGAATAATTAGTTGTTGCATCTTCAGTAACAACTAAAATTATCTGTTTTGTTTCAACATGGCACAATAAAGCCAGGAATTCTAAGGTTGCATGTTGAAAGTAGATGAATGAGTTGTGTGGAATAAATAATTCAACAGTGCCATGAATTGTGGCTTGGAACAGGGTATCTTGAAGAGTTGGAAGCATTATTTCAAATCACTTTTCAATTTCAGATTGTTTTTTCTCAGATATTTGTGCAAACACAAATTTTTAAAATGTAGAAACAAAAACGAAGAAAAGTGTAATGAATTATTAAGTTGAATAATTATTGGACAGTAAGTTTATTTGCAAATAAAAACTATCCACGGACGACGTGATTTTGTTATACTGAAAATCAGATTTGGCAACAAAGAAAATACCGACGTCGGAAGTAAACAAATTTTTACGAATTGAATAAAGCTTGTTTGAATCAGAATCAATGGCGTAGGAAAGTAATTGTGATCTTGCAAAATCAATTATTTGAAGAAAAATGTAGTTTGTAACGTCAACAGTTTTCAAATAGGCCATTGTTTTCCTAACCACTTTTTTCTGTCGCCATCTTATATTCAGATTGTTTATGCCAATTGTTGTTTCTTCAATAATCACTAATATATTAAAATTTCAGGTCTTCGGATGTTCTGTTGGCTTAGTGGGTGTCTTAGTGGATCTACCCTATTGCTATCTTCAAAACAATCTAAACTACAACTTTCAATTAGCATTCTTCTTAGCCTTCTCTGATTCTTGTTCTAATGTAAGTAAGCTATTAAATGATTCATCCCATCATATTACAAAATATTATTTAAGATTTAGAAAATATTTATTCTCGGATTAATTTTATTGGTTAAAATTTGTCCATGACACATATTTGTCATTTTTTTGCATTCATCTTCTGAAAGCTTTCAATTGACTCCATTGGAGCACAAAAATAGCTTCGGCTAATCAAGCTGTCAACCTTGAAAAACTAACTTGAAACGTCGGAGGTACTCAAGTAAGCCAAAGGAAGTTTTCAAAAAATCATGTAAAAAGACACACGCAATTACGAATATTGCTGCAAACTTCAAGATCAATGAAGAAAACTTTTGAAGGAAGGTATATTAGATCAAGATATACAGCTTTTTTTGACAGCTTTATCTTAATCAAGACGGATCAGATGTAACTCAACAACAACTGAAAATCCAAAATTTTCGGCGGAACTCATTGCCACAGGAAAACCCCACTTTAGTAACATTTGACGTCTAACTTTTCCATTTATTTTAACAAATTGTTTCATTATCACGGTGTGACAAAATTAGCTGTAAGTTTTCCACTAACTTCAAAATTTGAAGTTTTTTATCATTGTTTGTGGGGAACTCTGTAAAGTTCTTTAGCAAAATCGGCATACAATATAGTTATTCTTTATTGTATCATCATTTTTGCAGTGAACTGTGTCCAAAAAGAGCGATAGCTGGAGTCTGTTAGATCTCTTTTCGAATACCAAATTGATTCGGATTAAGGTCATGTCAGCAGTGATCGTAGAGAACGTAGAAAATTACTCTGCGCAGGAAACAGCAATATGTTTTAAAAGTATCTCTAAAGACATGCGTTTCACTGCTGCATGTACCTCCAGTATTAACCTCTTCTCTTATATTTTGATACGAGAAAAGTACAGCGCATCCCGAGCAACAGCAGCATTTTTTCTAGCCGAAAAATAACGAATCCTTAAGAATTATTAATCTCATAAACTAAGACGAACACCGAAAAAATAAAAAACAATAATCAAAGAGTCAATCACTATTTTCATAAGTTACTCCTTCTGTGACTAAATCATTGGTCTTTTTGGAGAACATACGTAGCGGGATTTTCCTCCGTTGTCTGTTGCTTGATGTTGATCTACTTTCTGATCCCGATTTACCATCGCTGGTTGACTTTGTAGATGTGCTTCGAATCGCAACGCTTCCACCTAAGCTGGTCCTTTGTCGATTTGAGAGATTGGCTGCCTCTAAAATTTCATTGTTTAATTAGAAAATTGTTTTTAAAAAACTTTACAAACAAATTCAAAAATTTTCAAGCTTACCCGATTCCCGTCTTCTCAAAACTTCATCACTCAATAAATTCACATTCACAGCGCTTTGAGCCTCGTTTGACATTGGAAATATATCGGAGGGTACAAGTGATACTGAATTGCAGATTTTCAAAATGTCCCGACAAGTTCTCGCTGCAACACCAAAATTTCCGCTTTCGCAAGAAAAATTAATGATTTGAGATATTAATTTGCTCAGAAGAGGTTCTAATTTCTCACGAATTCTAGCTTCTAAGTATTCAGCGTCACAATTTTCGACGAGTTCTAAAAGACCACCCACTTCGACTCCCAAGCGAAATACTAACTTCTTTTCAGGTTCAGACAAAACCATATTTTTTCGAAAGCCAAAAAGCATAAAATTTACTACAGCGAATGATATACGATGCAACAGGGAACAGGAACATCCGTCATCTATAGTATTAACTAGATATTCAACCAGTTCCGATTTAGAAGATATTCTGTCGAATTCCATAACATCTGTAAAAAAGAACAACTACTAACCATGAGGGTAAGTTAGCTTTTCTGGATACAAATATAACTTTGATAGCAAAAACGATAGCAGATTTCTGTGGTACAAGAGAACAACCGACACTGGTTTATTGATATAGACACGGCGCTCATAAGTAAACCGAGCTGGAGAGACCAATTCATAAAGTAAATAGCACAACCAACAAACTTCGTCAAAAGCTAGCTGCGGCCCAAAGAGACTAGCTGAAGCTCAACAGGGGGGGGGGGGAGGAGTAGTAAGGGGAGCTGAAGCTCAAGAGGGGGGGGGGGGAGTAGTAAGGGGAGAATAGGATTTGACGTTCGTTCTTCAGAATTTAGCACCCAATCAGTTGTCCAAGCTTCTTAGTTTCTGATTGCTGTTGCAGTTTCCATATTTGCATAAAATGCGCCATCTACATTGGTTTCCTATGTGTAGCGATTAGAATTAATGCCAAAATATTTTAGACACTGTATTTTTACATCTGCTAACACTATTAATCTTTTATATCTATTTCAGATGCAGGTTCTATAGTAGCCGCCCGTGCGCAATACTCTATGTCTTTGCCTAATTGAACGTGGTACTTGGTTAAAATGCAAAGTTAGAAGTTAAATTGTCAAGTAGATTAAGGTGAAGAAAAGTTGGTTTAAATAGATTAAGATTTAATAGAGTGGTTAGCTCTGATGGTAGGTTTGGTGTTCAATGCATGAATTTAATCATCGCTTTGGTCGGTACCCAATATCGGTTCTATCATCGTGGTAAAATAACCAAGTCAACAAATATATGTCAGTTTCGTTGATTTCGCTCGAAGCCCGAGCTTTGTCTAATCACAGGTCTATTTTCTTTTCTCACACCTATCAACATTGTGTCAGCCATAAATCGGGAAATAAACCTTTAACCTTGAAACCCAAGGTTTTAAGTACATCTTTTTTTATATACGTGTGACACTCAAACTGCACCCCTCTTAACAAGAATTGAGTGCACCACTCAATCAAAATCCAACAATATTTTCATTCAGAGATCTTGTTAAATGAACGCCTTACTATACAAAAAGTTTGTAGATTCATTTGGACAATTTAATTATCAGTTTCGGTTGTTCATAATGTTTTCTGCCTCGATAAGTCCAAATATGTTGTACGCTTCCCGTGCCGCATTTGTCAGAATTTGATATGCCCGGTTGATGGTCTCTAAGAATTTTTGTCTCCACCAGCATCAGGGTGCGTCAACAGGCTCATTTTGTGGTAGTGTTTGTTGAACTGATCTTTTGAAGCAGAACTTTTTACCAACAAAATCTCGTATTGCAGGCCGGTTCATAATGTTTTTGTTCCGAATCGCGGATAAATATTTCTCTGTGGCCTTTGTTTTGGTTTTTTCGTTTCTAAGAGTACTCTTTTGTCGATCAATTAGAGATTCTTTTTTTCGGCATTCTTTGGCCAAATACAGGTTGTAGTATTCCAGCTGCTCAAGCTCTGACTTCAATTGGTCATTCATTTTCTCCATATTTTAATGGCTTCGCCATTCTTAGCAGCTTTGACCTTCAAATAGTCCAACTCTTGTCTCAATACCTCAATGGATTGCCCCTGTTCAGCATTTCTGCCTGCTGCTGCCTTTAAATTATCTCGTAACGCCTCAGACTCGGCACCCCATTTGCCTAAAACTTCTTTTGTTGCTACTTTGGTCTTGTTGCAATAGCTATCCAGTTCCTGTCGAAGCTCGACGAGGTCTTTTTGAAGTGTTAGTACTATTCAATTTCTGTAATGCAAGTTCTGGTTTTGCAGTTGCACTTCATTCTGCAAAGCTTGCGACCGAATATTGGCTGTTGCCAGATGTTCTAGCGTAGATACTTTCCGAGTCCCCGAAAGACAAGTTTCCACTCGATGCACTCCCGGGGAAATCTTGGAAAACACTTTCCACAGTTCTGGCATGTAGTACACATATTCATCACCAATCTGTGGAATCTCGGTACCCGCTTTTTTGGATAACAAAATCCATTCTGCTTCAAAAGATTTTTGATAGTTTCAACCTTGAACTCAAGATTTTAGTTGTTTTCTTTTCTTTTTTTGATTTCGATTTCAAAACCATCCCGTTTTTTTGGTCTCAACTCAAGACAATTTTTTTGGTCTCGAACTTGAGACGTTGACCTTTCTTCTTTTTGGTCTTGAACTCAAGACAATCTTTTTTGGTCTCCAACTCGAGACGTTCCTTCCTTTTTTGATCTTGAACTCAAGACAACTTATTTTTCTTTTTCTTTCTTTTTTTGTTTTTAAACAACTGACTCTTTTAAGGACTCTTTTTCTTCAATCATTTTCTTTTGTTATCGGCTTTCATTTATAAATTTGAGTAATTGATTATACGTATGTGTTCCCGTTATGCGGTCAAGATTCCGCAATAGTTTTTGCCATGACGTTCCATTAACAACTGATCCTATATATATGAAGAATATAGGAACACTTTTCACAATTGAGAAATGAGGTAGACAATGAGGTAGACTGTTAAGACTGACACAGCATTGTACTTCGCTTTTAACCAAATGTATAAGTTTTCAATTCTTAAATTCCGAAAAATTGTTTTTCATTTGTTAGAAAAAATTCTAGCTGGAATTGGTCGTTCCAGTGAACAAAATTTTCATTACTGTATTTTCCATCCGAATCCCGGAATGCTTCCCGACTGATAATTCTTTTACTATTATGGCGAAATATTAGAGCAATTTGACACTGTTTCACGTCTGATGTGGTGAACAGGCTGCGATGCAGGTTCTCATCACTTACTTTTAAGTTACATTTCATCAACCACTGATATATCTCACGATTGAACTTCTTTAGCGATTTTCCATATTGTTGAAAACTGCCGTCTGACAATTTGACAAGATTTGGGTACAGCGGGTTGCATGCAGCGATTGTATAATTATGATACATTATTTTTGTAAAAGGGTCCATATATCTAATAGAAGAAAAATTCTGACCCTCTACTAACACAGGAACTTCTTCTGTGCAAAAAGGAATTTTAGCTATTGATGCTACCATCTTGGCACATTTATGAACATTAAACACAGCTCCTGCTCCTTCAAAGTGAGTTCCTTTCTCGAAGAGCGTCACTGATGGACTAACAATGTTTTTTGATATTTCAACCATCGTTTGAGTTTTCAGTCGTTGATTCTCGCATTGGAGCGTTCTAATTTTCATTGAAAAAATTCCCTCTCCTTCAGAAGTTTGAAATTAAAGAAGGTGCCAACAACGCTTGAAAATTCATTTGCATGGTCATTTATAGATTACCAGTTTTTAGTTCTGAACATTCCTCGGAGTATACAACACCTGAAAATCCGTTTTTTTTTCACCTGCTGTCCACACAAACTAATTGCTTTTTCCATTAAATTTTTTGCAGGGTTCTCCTTACTAAAGTGTTTGATCGTTTGACCATGTTTGCTCACCTTGATTTTCAAAAAAAAATAGTTCACAAGGTCGTCTTAAAAATATGTAGTTTTCATGAAAACAGTTTTCAAGAATCCTAGCGGATCCTTAAAATTTAATAGGTTTCTTTGTAGCAGCTCCCCCAAGTTCTTCCGATGCAAATTTTTCCGTTGATTACCCCATTTCCAATAAGTTTTCCTCCTGTAGGTGAAACCCACTCTACAAGCTCTGCATACATAGCGCCTTCGCGCACACTTTTTGCCATGAAGATTTGACTTTGCTCTTCGACGTAAGTGGTTTCGCTGGCCTGTCGTAAAATTGTTTCAGTTTCCGTTGACTTTAAAGGTCCTATCTCCAAAGCCTGGTATCGCAAAATTTTTGTTCTGCCAGGTTTTCTTACAAACTCTCTCTTTTAAAGGGTATATTGATTTCAGTAGTCTTGAGTTTTCTGTGAGAAAATTGACAGCGTCATATACATTGCTTTTTTAAGTGCCGACACTGTATATGCCGCTCCGTACATGCAAATTTTTAGTTTTATCTCAGGCTGAACCTCAGCATGTATCAAACTACCTTCTACTTTTGTTTTTGATACTCGAATTTTGTTATCACAATTTGTACTGTGATCTAGAGAATAGATCTTTTTTGATACGATATCGTCAAAATCATAACCGTGTAAATTGATACAAGTTGATGGAGAAACAAAAATGGCTAGCAATGCCAGATACGAACAAAGTCATAACGATGCTCCGGACGAACTCGCCTTCTTTTCGATTCCTTTATTTCTTTCTGGATTTTCTCGAAACAAAAACATTATCAGTTTCCTGACTGATAAAGTACTCGTTATCTTGATCAGTAAAGTAATTCTGTAATTTCTCAGGCAGCGATTTTAATCGGCTGCTAGATGTTGTAGCAATTTGTGGTGCCTTGGGATCAATATTAATCTTTTCCTCAGTACTTTTTGTTTTACTACTAGATTCGTGTGGCTTTTTGCAGGTTTTAGAATTTTTGTTTCTGCTGCTTCTTTTCCAGTGTACTCTGCAGGTTTTGACGAAGTTGTACCTCGTCCCTCGGCAACAATTTTTTCCTTCTTTTGCCCTTTCCTTCAAAGGTTTATTTCTCCGAGTCTTTAGCTTCATTCTCAGACGTGTCATTTGTAACATTTAGTGAATCGTTAGCATCCTCAGCTTCGGATTGATTTTCTGTGTTTAGACTGCTTTCAATGTCTGTAGATGATTTAATTTCAATTATATCATCAGCGTCTGAGCTGTTCAAATTGGTTTTCTTTCGCTCCTTAACTGCTATTTTTCGTTTTGCTGAGGCTCAGGCGTGAATGGCCTTTCTTTTATTTTATATTTTTTTCAGTCGGTCATAATGGACCTTAATAGCTTTCCTCGTTTTTTTATCTTCTATCTTGAAATCAGAATCGTTTATAATTTTAACTATTATGTATGGTCCTCTCTGGAAAGAAGTAAATTTTCTTGCTTCTGCGTTTTTAACAGTTGGGTTGAAAACTAACACTTCTTCGCCAAATTTACAGCTTGGTCCATGCCTACTGCGATCATAATAGGTCTTCTGTTGTTCCTAATTGACATCCGTAAACTCTCGCATCAACTGATGGGTTTCCTGTAGTTTCCGTTTCATTTTGAAAACATAGTCACTCGGTGTTGCATATATTGCAGACTGTGGTGTGCTATAGATGCAGTTTATAGGCAGCGACAGTAGAAAACCCAGTACGACATACGCGCTGGGTTGTTTTTTGTTACACTATGGGTTGATGATAGGGCATCATCGCTAAAAGTAGAAATTTTCGTCCACTCATGTTGATATTGGCCTATGTATTTGGAGAGATATTCTTCTATTTTTCAATTTGTTCTTTCAATCATAGCGTTCCCTTGTGAGTGGTTGTTGTTGATGTCCTCTAATTTCCTAATTCACTGCAAAGACTACGAAATTCTATTGACGTAAATTTTTATCAAGAGATACTTGCCAAAACGGATGACTAGGTTTCCATTTTGTGAGTGAATGCCGATGTGTCTGCTTAGTGCCTTTCCTTTTTAGGCACACGCAACTGCTTTCTATCCAGTTTTTTACGTCCCTTCTCATGTATGGCCAATAAAACCTTTCACAAGACCTTTGGTATGTTTTCTCATTCCCAAAATGACCGGCGCCAGGAGACTCATGCAACAGCTCAAGCACGTTGGACTCTCTTCCCATGGTACACGCATTTGGCAAAGATTCTTAGATTTTGGTTCTGTTTGATGTTCAAGATGCAAAATCCCGTCTATGAGAAAAAAATTTGTATACTGAACCCAGTATTTCCATAACTCCTTTGATGCTCCATTTTCCATTTACCGTGGTTCCGGTCTGTTTTTGTTTAGTACCCAGGAGTGTACTTCTTTGTGTAGTTTGTCATTTTGCTGCGAATCTTGCAGTTTTAATCTCTGCAGTTTGACTAACTGCCCAGCTCAACTAACATAATCGGTATTGTCTTGCTCTGCGTCCATCGCAATAGTGTTAACAAAAGCTGTTTGTTCATCGTCTTCTGTGTTTATGCTTGACAGACAGTCAGCGTGTGGGTTTTCTTGCCTGATCTATGCTTGATGTCAAAATTAAATTGCCCAAGTTTCTCTATCCATCTTGCAATCAAACCGTCTGCTACTTTTAAGACAAGAGCTCGGTGGTCCGTTATAATTAAAAAGTGCTTTCCAAGTAAATACTTTTAAAAATGTTGAGTAAAATGGACGACTACATTTAACTCCCGCTTAGTCGCTTGGTGGTTGAATAATTGCGCTGACATTTACTCAGAGTTTTGCCAGCATATGCAATAACTCTATCCTCCGTTCCTTGCTTTTGGGTAAGAATTGCTCCAATTCCTAACAACAAAGCATCCGTAGTTAATGTATACGGATCCCTAATGTTTGGATATCCTAAAACAGGGGCGTCCAAGAAGCTTCTTTTTAAACTCTGTTACCGCATTTTTGCACTCTGTACTCCATTCAAATTTATTTGACTTTTTCAGTAAACTGTTAAGAGGTTCTGATGCTTTTCCGAAACCCGGATAAAATTTTCGATAATAGCCCGCAAGGCCTAGAAAGGCCACGAAGTCTTTCAGGAATGATGGTTCTTTCATTCTTTGTACTGCTCTTACTTTCTGGGGGTCGACCTCTACTCTACTGTCGGATATAAAGTGCCCAAGAAACTGACACGTTCGTGGAAAAAATTGCATACTGATCCCTTAATATTTAATTCATTCTCCGCTAAACGTTGGAAATCCAGGTCTAATCATTTCACATGTTCGGCGAAATTTCTTCCGAAAACAATAACGTCATCTAGATACACTAGAGCCATTTCGTAAGAGAGACCGGCAGAAACTAATTCCATGAGGTTTTGAAAAGCACCCGGAGCAGACCTTAGACCCACAGGGAGTCTTTTGCACTTATACAGGCCTAGAGGCTTTATAAAAGCTGTTAAATTCTGACTCTCGTCCTCGATCGCCATCTGAAAGTATCCCGACAAGAGATCTATATTCCAGAAGTACATGTTTCCCTCGAGTGAATCAATAAACTCAATAATTCGCGGTAAAGGCCAGCATGTTTTTTCTATATTTTTGTTCAGACCACAATAGTCTATAACCAAGCGATAGGTTCCATCCCTTTTTGGTTCAAGTACTGATGGTGCCGCCCAGTCGGAATATATGGGTTCGCCTAAATTGTCTCGTTCCATACTGCCGTATGTACCTCTGAATGGCACAGCATCCTTTTTCGTTTTTATATTAGTTTAAATTCGGTCGCAAAATCCCATATCACATGAGTTTCGCGAAAATATACCCTCATTTTTTGTGCAAAGTGACCACACTTTTGTCATTTCCTCACAAGACAAGCTCATTCAGCTTGCGTTTAAATGCTTTTGGAAATCAAATTCATCTCTATGTTTTGTATTTTTGTCAGGGTGACTTTTCTGCATTCTTAAAATTTTCTCAATGTTTTCCGCGCATGCGATTCTCGCACAATCTATGCGAAATCAGCAACCAAGTTATTCAGCGGTCTCGCTATTAACAAATGTGATTTGTCTTCAAACTCTTTCATGGGTTCAACTATAATTTCTGTTTGCTGTGTTATGTTACCTTCTTCATCGACATTTTTGCATCTAATGAAACCTTCGCAGCGACTAGGTAAATCTTGATCCTCAGCAGCAATCAAAAACAGATTCTTATTACTTCGTTGTGATGGGAACAATTGTAATGTTATCCCAATTGTACCGCAAAAGAGTTAGTTTTTCCTGGTGTTTAAAATTATATAAGATTTCCATGCCCATTAAACAAGGAGTTATCTCAATTTTGGTCGCTAGAAACTCAACTGTTATCTCAGATGTAAATTTTTTAAGTTAGACCTGAATAGCTGTTGACCCTTTTACAGGCATTTTTCCATTGTTGGCAGCTATTATATTTTTATTGCACAATCTGATCTGGCTCAGTTCTCCCAGTTGCTGGTAGAGGATGTCGCTTAAGAGATTAACACTACTTCCACCATCAATTAAGGCCATTATCAATTTGTCTTTTATCATTATTTTGGCAAACAAGGCCTGGGCTGTTTCCGCCACGCAAAGTTTTTACGTAGGTAGCTGAAAAAGAAGCCCTGCAATCTTCAGCTAATTCTCGTTTAAATACGGGCAATTTCGTTTAAAGTGATTTGGACTCCCACATTCAAAATAATTCTTGCGTTCCTTAGATGCATGCTTTCGCGGACCACAACGCGATATTTTTCTCTCCCAAAACTCACCGCTGTCTTTGACTGCTCGGCACGACTCTCGTGCGACCGATCTGGGCTTCTGTTCTCGCCTCCTGGTGTTGGCGATCGCGCTCTTTTACCGTAATTGGTTGGTCTATCATCAGTGCTGCCTCTGTTATAGCTATTACAGTTTCTATTTCTATCTCCGGTTTCTCTTGAAATACGCTCACTTCCGCGCAGAAACTTTTTTGGCCTCGCTCCTTGCGATTAAAATTTTTGATTATCTTGCCTGTTAGATTGTTTAGTGTGCAGTATTCGCACTAAAACGTTAAACGAAATAACTAATTGAGTGTTTTCAATCGACTGGATGGCAGAAACCCGCGGCTCATTATCCTCCTCCTTAATTCTCGTGACTGCTTCAAAATGTAGTGCTCTTTCTAAAGCTTTGTCTAAATTTATATCCGCGTCAACCAAGTTCTCTCTCAGGTGGAGTCGCACCTGACATTTTTCTATGCTTTCGAGGAATTCCTTCAAAATAAGGCGTTCTCTTATCTCATTATGCTCCTGAGGGTACGCTTTCAAAACTAAAGTTTGCAAATCACCGAGAAAATCTGTTAATTTTTTACCCGGCTGTTGGACTCCACTAGCTAGCCTGCTCCGAAAAACTACAGGTTTCTCATTTAAATGTTGTCTGAAAACTTTTACGGTCTCATCATAGCTCTTCCTAGTGTCTTTCGAAAGTGTACGATAGAAATCAATAACCGAATTTAGAAGCCTCAACGCAAAATAATGCGGCCATTCATCAATTTCAGGTTCCGCGCGGATTACTGTTTTTTTCTTTGCCACTTCTGAAAATGTGACAGGAGCTCAAGTGTGTCACAAAAAAATAACATTCAAAATCTTTTGCACCCGTAAAAATCTCCGGTAACACCGTTTTTGAGTAGTGCAGTGCCATAAGTGTTTTATTTAAAAGCTGCAGTTTTTCAAATTATTTCAATAATTATAACCGAAACCCGAACAACTTTTTGACACTCTAACTCAGCAGCTTCTGATTTTTCTGACACTGTATTATTTTCATGAAAAAACTCAAAAACACTCGAGGTTCAATGGTGCATTTTAAGTCAAATTATGTTGTATTCAAATACGCTTGATTTTGAACGCTATTTTACCACATCCCTAATCCCCCGTCAAAATTCTCTTTCGGGTCGTGATGTTAAGACGTCAGATTTATGTCGAAAAATGATTTTCAAACAAAAAAAAACAGACTTCTTTTAGAAATCAGTACAACGCTCAATATTTTACCGTGATGGTTTTCTATTTATTTTTAATCTCTGTCGCCATTATAGTAGCCGCCCGTGCGCAATACTCTATGCCTTTGGCTAATTGAGCGTGGTACTTGGTTAAAATGCAAAGTTAGACGTTAAATTGTTAAGTAGATTAAGGTGAACAAAAAGTTGGTTTAAATAGATTAAGTTTTAAAAGAGTGGTTAGCTCTAAGGGTAAGTTTGGTGTTCAATGCATGAATTTATTTTTCGTTTTGGTCGGTACCCAATACCGGTGCTATCATCGTGGTTAATTAACCAAGTCAACAAAATATGTCAGTTTCGTTGATTTCGCTCGAAGCTTTGTCTAATCGCAGGTCTATGTTTTTCTGACGCCTATCAATCTTGTGTCAGCCATAAATCAGATAATAAATCAAGTTTAAAACTAAATCTTTAACCTTGAAACCCAAGGTTTTTAGTACATCTTTTTTATATACGTATATCACTCGCCATTCAGAGCAGATTCCCTCTAATTCTCTCAATTTCAAAAAAACTCTTTTCAATTTTGTCCTATTCTTCCATCTCTTCCACTTCTTTCATGCAACTGCTTCTATTAATTTAGTAAGTCAATCTTTTAAACCAATCTCAATCCTTTAAATCTAAATCTAATAAATCAATCTCAATCTTTTAACTCTTCCTTGCTTACGATAACAACCTTCCCAGAGCCGTTGACAACCATTCATCGCATGGTTATGCTAACGACTTCAAAGTTATCATAAAGAACAAAACTGACGCATATTGTCTTGTTGAAAAAAAATTCAAACCTCGAGTGAAGACAACATCCTGTCCCTTAACGTCAAGAAAAACAAAACACTTTGTCTGAAAGGAAGCGTCTCATGCCAATCCGGCAATTCACTCAAAGAGGTGTCGCAACAAATGGACCTTGGAGTAATCATTTCTAGAAATATCTCCTGGAGTGACAATTGGCAATAATTTTGGTATTTGAAAAAAAAGCAGTTCACAAAAACCAATCTCGCCACAAAACTGAATGCGCATATTGGTTATTTGTTGCCTGTTCTGACCTATGCTTTCCAGGTCTGGTACGCATCAAAAGCGGTGCTAGAACACTAAATCGAAAGCGATAATTGGAACAATAGATCGAAAACTAAATAATTCAAGATGCGTTTTGGCCAATCAGATTTAAGGGCTCAGTTTTTATACAGCATATAACATGTTCAATTGAGATAGTTTGTTTTGGTTGTGAGATTCATATCAAGTCCCACGGGCCGCAAGGCATTTCCATAATGTGGTATTATTATTGCAGCTCACAAACAAAACTTAATTTCAACCAATAAGAATGGAGATTAATTTTCTATCTATGGTCCCAATTTTTCTGTTTTTGATCTGTTGTCCTTTTGGTCTATTGTCCGCTCACCATCAAAAACTGACTTGAAATTGCTTAAATGAGTGCAACGCGGAAGTGGATATGCGGAAAAGATGCTGACTACAAACACCGACTACTAGAACTCATCATACTACCTGTATCGTTGTACCTGTAACTACACAATATTCTATTAGTCAACTCCAAATGTCAAGAAAAGTATGATCTGGATTCGAACGACAAACCTAAACTCAGATCAACAGAAATGCGGCAAAACGGTTACTTCGAAATTCCTTTTAACAAGCTGAAAAAGACCAATACAATTTTTTGGACACGGACTGCTCGGTTTTTTAACAACCTAAACAAGCTTTTACCTGAAAAAGAATTAAGAAATCAAGACTGACAAAGATGTAACAGGAACTACTCGATAGGAGCTCTAATGAAATGGATCGCTTCAGCTGGCAAGTTTTCTGTCTCTGTGGCTCCTGTAACCCTGCTAAGAAAATTGTACCAGCTGAAAACTAAAGGATGAATTTCATCCCTGGTCTTGTC
The DNA here is from genome assembly GCF_964194025.1 of Convolutriloba macropyga. NCBI lineage: Eukaryota > Metazoa > Xenacoelomorpha > Acoela > Convolutidae > Convolutriloba > Convolutriloba macropyga. The sequence goes on from NC_134477.1 coordinate 31,786,853, forward strand.
CTAAAGTCAATCTACTATTACTACAATCCATTTCTAAATACATAACTTTCACTGAATAGAAAACTGTATAATTCATATAACATCTGGATTAGGAGTTTGTATATGACACTGATCATCAATAGAAAGAACAATATGACTTAAAAAACAATATAACAATATGTCTTCTTGAAGGAACAACGTGCTTTTCAAAAATAAGACTGTTCTTCTTTAAAGACTTCATGCAACAGGATAATAATCGAAAGCGTATTGCAGCAACTGCCACTTTCATGTAAGCTATATAAATTTTTTTACTGTGTTTTTAATGCTAAACAAATGCTGCAAAAATGCTGTGAGGGGTTTCATTTGTGCTGGTACAAATTAACCCTCTAATTAAAGAAAGTGCTTCCCTAAGAGCAGCTTCCCAGTGGTTCTGTGGATGATTACTGGAATCCAAAAAACAGCTAACAGCCTACCAGACAAATCCGTTGTAACGTTCGTTTTGCCCGTTACCTTGAGAGTGGTACGGCGATGTAAGGGATTTGGCAATTCTTCGTTCTGAGCAATAAACATTGACTTCCTGCTGCTCTTGTTGTCCCTCCCCCACGATCTAAGAGTATAAACACTAGATTGCCTCATATTACAAATAAATGCGAGAGGCGCCTAATAATAGTCATTACTGTAATATCCCGAATGGGGAATGCAAACCGAAATCGATTGATATCGTCGATAACGTGAGCAAATAAAAGTTACCTGACTTGATGGACGGAATCTTGGGACCAAATACATCAATGATATCCTGTCAAACGGTTTTAAGGCCTAATAAGATGACAAGAACGGCTCGGTTTGTAAATTTTAGGTTTTAATTGCCAACTGGTGTTGCATGTGGCGATAAATTGCTTAACAATCACGAGAGTGTGCGGTAAGTTCTTAGAATTGAGTTAAAGCCAAAATCTAGTCACTTTGGGATGTGTTTATTTATTGTACAATGAAAAAAAAACAAAGATTTGCTCTCCGTCTTCACGCGAGCAATCCTCGAGAGAGCAGCGTCAGCACCTATATTATTGCTCCTCGATCTGTGTTCAATACTATAGCCATATTCAGAACTTTTGATTTGCCAGAGGAGGAGCTTCACGATTTTTAATTTTGATTTTTGCTGAGAAAATAAAAATTCATAGCTCTTTTGGTCGGTCTGCACAGTCACCCGAAATATCCTCATAAAAATGAAAAGATTTCTGAGGGATTCAACAATGGCTATGACTTTATTTTCCGCAGCAGAAAAATTCCGCTCATAGTTCAATAATGTCTGAAAGAAATACGCTATTGGTCTACTATTTTGAAATAATGATGAATCAATGGCGTACCCTGAGGGGTCGCTTTCCAGAAGCAAATAACCAGCATCTGTTCAGGAAAAGGTTGAACAAGCATCAACGATCTGAAACTTAATGTCGCTGATATGAGAAATGACAGTCGAACTAAATGGAAAAGCTCGTTGCTGTCAAAATTCTAAAAGCTGCTGATTCTGCTTGAGTATTGCGGGACCCATTTTGCGTTATAAGCAAAAAATAAAATTAAACGTCGCAATGCCTTCGAATTGCCTGGAACCAGATACTCCTTCAGAGCCCTCAGTCTCCCTGGGTCCAGCCGTTCAGAACCTGCTGACACAGTGCAGAGACATTTCCTATAGACAGAATTGAAATTTAATCATGTTTAATGTGATTTTTTTCAGCGACGAGAAGAAAGGTTTTAACGATCTTGTCATGCATTTTTTGGATCTTCCGCCAATTATTCCATCGTCAACGTAAGGGTACGTCTTTTCTTGCTTTTGGTCAACGAAATTGTCTATAATTCTCTGAAATGCAGGTATAACGTTAGTTATCCCAAAAGGAAGATGATTAATTTCGTAAAGTTCTCCCCCAACATCAAAGACTGTGAACTGCTCATCTTCTTCTTTCAATAGTACCTTAAGTCAGTCTTTGAGAAAAAATGGTTCTCAGAAGCGTTGTTCAGCAGCTCTTCTATATTCAGAAACGGGTGCGCATCAAAACTGAAAACTAAACGAGACAACTCGTCACTTCGTTCGTTGTCTTCACAAGGCATGGTATAGATAATGTTTGTTCGTCGTCATCCAAAGCAAGATTTGCAACAATTGACTTACACGCTGCTCCCCAATGCCCTTTTTTTGCCAACTTTCAGACACGTACCTCATTGAGCTGCGCTTTTATTCCGTTTGTGTTCCTCCAGAACATAAAACCCATAATTAAGATCCGAAGCCTTATATGGTTAGGCTGTTCGTTTTTCTTGACAGCCGCGATATTTCCAATGGTTGCGTTTGATGTAGATGGCAGAGTGTCTGAGCTAGCATTGAATGGATGGAAAAAAATTGGCAGATACTTCGTTTGCATTAGCAAGTGAAAAGCATTCCTCAAGCAAACCTTTCGAGTGCGCCCATTGCAAAAGTCGAATTCTCATTGCATCACATTTAAGACCAGAAACTAAAACATTGCGCAAAGTTTTGTTCTTGTGTTGCTGAAAGGTGAGCTCTGTGCATTCACAGCGCTCAGAAAAAATCCGTAGTTGCTGCGAAAAAGTAATGCACTCGTCAGCTCGCTGCTTGCACAAAAAACTTGATGTCAGGCGTATATAAGTTTTGAAGGCATCCTGAATTGAGCATATATATATATATATATATATATATATATATATATATATATATATATACATATATATATATATATACATATATATATATATATATATATATATATATATATATATGTATATATATATATATATGTATATATATATATATATATATATATATACAAATCAATATGTGTAAACAACAAATCTATGGATACAACAGAAGGTACTCAATTATAATTACATGTATTTTGAGCTTTTTCTAGAGAGAAACCATTTATACACAAGGAGAAGCTACTTCTCCGAAACAACTGTTGTTTTCGCCTTGTGAAAGTAAAGTTTTTTTGAGTAAAAAAAACTGTTACAAAATCCATTTCAATAACGTACATGACTGTCTGTGATGCATGACTGTCTGTTCCGTCAATGCTCATTGGCATAGGTATACAATTTTGAACTCTCGCTTTATTGACAAATAGGATGGTTAATGTGAAGTACATCCCATTGTTATTGGAATAGCCAATGCAAGACGTTGAGTTATTTCTGATTGCCAATAGTTTACGTCTCAAAGTATTTTTGTCTTATTTTGATCGTGGAAAAATGCCCTTCCAATCAATTTGTTTTGCCATAATTATCACTGGGTTCAAGATTGTTAGCTTATAACTGTATAATGCAACACAGAGCATTTTAGGTTCATTTAGCAAAGCTGAAAAGGATCCCAGAAAATTTGCCGGTACTAAGGCAGTTGGTCCATTGCGTATAACAGTAGAAAGCATGCCATCAATGATCTTGACTTGTTTCGGATAAAATCCACAGCTTTCAATAATAACATTGAGTAATTTTTCTGCGCTTTACTTTTTTGTTTTTGCTTGGAATCTATATTTATAAGGTGGTCAGCAATGAGATACGTTTTTGAGTTAACTTCCGCCCACGGGCGGTTGTTAAACTTATTCTGCGATTAAGCCTAAACTATGTTTTTCGCAATCTGGCCTGGACCCGCCGCAGGCTCAAAAACATGCTGCCAAGAGAGCACGCTATTCCTCCTGCTGCAGTTATTTCCTTTAATGCTCCTAAAGCAATAAGGCCGGCACTTCCTTTTGTCAATTCGTTATCAGTCTGTTTTTTTTTGTTTGCCGTTCTGTTCCAAATGACCATTGAATCTCGTTTTTTAATTTAACGTGTATACTTGAACCAATTTGAGTTCGTTTACTGTGTCTTGAAGAAGACAATCAAAGTTTAAACTGATTTCATTTTAAGCATGTGATCTAAGAGTCAGAAAATTGAATAGTATTTCTAAAAAATTTTTGAAATTCTGTTGATATATGAAATCAAAATTTTTCGATTTTGTTGAGTTTATAGCAGATATGCACTATAAGTTTGACAAACTTTAGTTATTTCCAATCAAAGATTTTGGAGGTCTCTTCTCGAAAGACAGATAACTGCAGGGCTGACTTTTAATTTCCGATGACCAACCCAAAAATATATTGTGCGTGCAGAGTTAAAAACAAAGCAGGCAAAAATGTGTTCTGGCAGTCTTTATTATCAAGCCAAGTGTATTTTCCTAAGGAATTCTTTGTCCTTTTTTAATCGAATGTATAACAGGCAAACCTAGTATGAGACATCCCTACATGTAAGAGTCACAAGAGGTCAAACCAACCCTTTTAACCTTGAAGATATCTATTTTTAACTTTATGAACTCGCAATAACTCAAATTTGGACCAAAAGCGCAACTACTTCGCAAAACTGGATCCAAAATTGTTCTAAATTAAGGAGGCAAGTTCTTTTGTGGGGCACATAGTTAGGTTTTACTAGCTCATAACATAAATAAGGTAATACAGAATTCTTAAGGGCTGTAATGTTGTGCGCTTGAACTGTCCAGTATGAGTTCGGTATAGTGAAAAGCAAATTCAAAATCCAATTGTGAATTAGCATGGTACGAATGCTTTTATTTCGAAAGTGAATGTCATCATGGTGTTTTTTCATCACTTTGGGTTACGGTTCTATTCAAAACCAAGTGTCAACTGAATTAGAGGTAATTTGATGTTCTGATTTACATAGAAGATAGAGTGGTCGTAAATGAGGCGACTTCTGTGGATCATCTTCGTTGGAGAGGAAATCCCAATTGTTGCTGTAAAATGTTCTTGTTCGTGTCCTAATATATTATCAACGATTGATTTAACAAATGGTTTTATCATGTCATCGGCTTTTTCAATCTGATAATATTTTCATAAACATTTTAATGATACTATTAATGAAATAGAATTGAATGGGCAAAGTGATAAAAAACTTTACCTTCTTTCAAGTCTTATTTCAGAAGGTCAAGAGTTTTCACGATAAGTTATATTGTCCTTATTCTCACATCAAAAAATTTTCATGGTGTTGCACTTTGTCAGTAAATGATTTAGTAAACTACTATGTTCCAAATTTTCCTAACGGAGAAAGGAAGCTTTCATTTTTAGGGGATTAAAAAAGAGTTAATCGAGCACTTTTTTATTATAGTCTTATTATCGAAATGGTATTATGGTTCTCTGATATTAAAAGTCTGTTGAATTCTGCTGTGTTATAAAGTCCTCTCCAAATTATTACAAAAATGAAGAAAAAACTTGCAATGCTGGTTATAGTTGGTTATCGGAACACTTTTACGTGTTTAGCAGTCTGGGCAACAGTGTTTAGAAAATAATGTGCGACAGAAAAGCCGTTTTAGCTTGAGTCAATAAGCGTATTAAGCGTATTTTTTGGTTTCCAATTGTAAAGCGCAACCGTCTACACGATTCGCTAAAGAAGGAAAGTTCATAATTTGAAATGGATATTATATTTAGATTCATCGACAAAGTGCATTAAGAAATTGAGTTGGTGTAGTTTTGGGTCACAAAAAGCATTGGGTTGCTGGAAATTGCTCAATTGAGTACTGAGTACTGTCCTGAGTACAAAAAACTTGATGTCAGTCCTATATAATTATTGAAGGCTTCCTGAATTGAGCATCCAGAATACAGATTGCGTCGTCGAATGTAGTTGTTCCGAGAAAATTGTAGAAAGTCCCGCCCATACATATGATCTGAGAAAGGTCAATTTATTAGAGTTTTCCGTATTTCCATTGATTGTTAGATCATCAACAAAGCACTGCTTCCACCAAGACCATTAATTTTGGGTTGCCTCCGCCGGAAGATCAGGAGGTCAAATTTTAATATCAGATAATGAATAAAAATGTGTTGCTCAGGTGAAACACCACTTGTTGCAAAATTTTGTTCAACATCTGGAACACAAACACACACACACACACAAAGAAACACAAACACACACAGACACCTACACACGCATACACACACACATTGAGTCATGTCTGATTGCCAATAGTTTACGTCTCAAAGTATTTTCTCTAAATTTGGTCGTGGAAGAGTGCCATGACAATCAAGTCGTTTGCCAAAATTATCACTGGGTTAAAGATTGTTAGCTTATAACTGTATAATGCAACAAAGAGCATTTTAGGTTCATTTAGCAAAGCTGAAAAGGATCCCAGAAAATTTGCCGGTACTAAGGCACTTGGTCCATTGCGTATAAAATTAGAAAGCATGCCATCAATGATCTTCATTTGTTTCGGATAAAATCCACAGCTTTCAATAATAACATTGAGTAATTTTTCTGCGCTTTACTATTTTGTTTTTGCTTGGAATTTACATTTACAAGGCGGTCAGCAATGAGATACGTTTTTTAGTTGACTTCCGCACACCGGTGGTTGTCAAACTCATTCTGCGATTAAGCCTAAACGATGTTTTTCGCAATATCGACTGGACCCGCCGCAGGCTCAAAAATATTCTGCGAAGAGAGCACGCTTTTCCTGCTGCTGCAGTTACTTCCTTTAATGCTCCTAAAGCAATAAGGCCGGCACATCTTTTTGTCAATTCGTTATCAGTCTGTTTTGTTGTTTGCCGTTCTGTTCCGAATGTCCACTGAATCTCGTTTTTTAGTTAAAAATGTATACTTGAACTAATTTGAGTTCGTTTTCTGTGTCATGAAGAAGACAATCAAGCTTTGAACTGATTTCATTTTGAGCAGGTGAACAAAAAGTCAGCCAATTGAATAGTAATTCCAGAAAGTTTTCAAAATTCTGTTGATATATGAAATCAATGTTTTTCGATTGTGTTGAGATTACAGCAGATATGCACTATAATTTTGACAAATTTTTAGTTATTTCCAATCAAAGATTTTGGAGGTCTCTTCTCGAAAGATAGATAATTGCAGAGACTACTTTTAATTTCCAATGACCGACCCAAAAATATTTTGCGCCTGCAGAGTTAAATACAAAGTAAGCAAAAATGTTTTTCTGGCAGTCTTTATTATCACGCAAAGTTTGTTTTCCTAAGGAATGCTTTGTCCTTGTTTAATGGAATGTATAATAGGCAAACCTATTATGAGACAACCCTACATGTAACAGTGACAAGATTTCAAGCCAACCTTTTTCATTTTGAGGATATCTATTTCTATCTTTATGAACTCGCAATTTCTCAAATTTGTACCAAAAGCGCAACAACTTTGCAAAACTGGATCCAAATTTGTTATAAATTAAGGAGGCAAGTTCTTTTTAGGGGAATATAGTTAGGTTTTACTAGCTCATAACATAAATAATGCAAAACAGAATTTTTAAGGGCTGTAGAGTTGTGCACTTGAACTGTCCAGTATGAGTTTGGTATAGTGGAAATGTAATTTCAAAATCCAATTGTGAATTAGCTTCGTAAGAATGCTTTTATTTCGAAAGTGATTTTCATTATGGTTGTTTTTCATCACTTTGGGTTACGGTTCCATCCAAAAACAAGTGTCAACTGATTTAGAGGTAATTTGATGTTCTGATTTACATAGAAGATAGAGTGGTCGCAAAAAAGCGACTTCTGTTGATTATTTTAACTTGAGAAGTTATCCCAATTGTTGTTGTAAAATGTTCTTGTTCGTGTCCTAAAATAATATCAACGATTGATAATATATTAGTTTTGAAAACATCAAATTACCTAGATTGAAAACATTTTAAAAACGCATTTGGCAAATTATCGGCTTTTTCAACAATTTGATAATGTATTCATAAACTTTTTAATAATACTATTAATGAAATAGAATTGAATGAGCAAACTGATAAGAAATTTTACCTTCTTTCAAGTCTTATTTCAGACGGTCAAGAGTTTTTACGATAACTTATATTGTATTTTTTCTCACATCAAAGTTTTTCATGGTGTTGCACTTTGTCAGTAAATGATTTAGTAAACTACTATGTTCCAAATTTTCCTAACGGAGAAAGGAAGCTTTCATTTTTAGGGGATTACAAAAGAGTTAATCGAGCACTTTTTTATTATAGTCTTATTATCGAAATGGTATTATGGTTCTCTGATATTAAAAGTCTGTTGAATTCTGCTGTGTTATAAAGCTCTCTCCAAATTATTACAAAAATGAAGAAAAAACTTGCAATGCTGGTTATAGTTGTTTATCGGAACACTTTTACGTGTTTAGCAGTCTGGGCAACAGTGTTTAGAAAATAATGTGCGACAGAAAAGCTGTTTTAGTTTGAGCCAATAAGTGTATGAAGCGTATTTTCAGGTTTACCAATATCAAGCGCAACTGTCTACGCGACTCCCTAAAGAAGGAAAGTTCATAATTTGAAACCTAATTGATACAATTCTTTCTTAAATGGATATTATATTTAGATTCATCGACAAAGCGCATTAAGGTATTCAGTTGGTGTAGTTTTGAGTCACAAAAAGCATTGGGTTGCTGGAAATTGCTCAATTGAGTACTGAGTACTGTCCTGAGTACAAAAAACTTGATGTCAGTCCTATATAATTATTAAAGGCTTCCTGAATTGAGCATCCAGAATACAGATTGCGTCGTCGAATGTAGTTGTTCCGAGAAAATTGTAGAAAGTCCCGCCCATACATATGATCTGAGAAAGGTCAATTTATTAGAGTTTTCCGTATTTCCATTGATTGTTAGATCATCAACAAAGCAATAATCCACCATGACCATTAATTTTGGGTTGCCTCCGCCGGAAGATCAGAAGCTCAAATTTTGGTATCAGATAATGAATAAAAATGTCGTTTTGCTCAGATGAAACACCAATTGTTGCAAAATTTTGTTCAACATATGAAACACAAACACACACACAAACAAACACAAACAAGCACAGACACATACACACGCATACATACACACACACACATATATATATATATATATATATATATATATATTTATTTTTATATATATATATATATATATATATATATATATATATGTATATTTAAATATATATATATATATATATATATATATATATATATACAAATCAATATGTGTAAACAACAGATTTATGGATACTACAGAAGGTACTCAATTATCAAGATCCTTCTCCTACACAACTGTTGTTTTCGTCTTGTGAAAATAACGTTTTTTTTAGTAGAAAAAACTTATAAAATCCAATTCAATAACATACTGTGATGCATGATTGTATGTTCCGTCATTGTACATTGGCATAGGTATACAATTTTGAACTTTCGCTGCATTGACAAATAGAATGGCTACTGTGAAGAACAACCCATTGTTATTGGAAGAGCCAATGCAAGACGTTGAGTCATGTCTGGTTGCAAATAGTTTACGTCTCAAAGTGTTTTCTCTAAATTTGATCGTGGAAGAGTGCCATGCCAATCAATTCGTTTGCCATAATTATCACTGGGTTAAAAATTGTTAGCTTATAATAGTATAATGCAACACGGAGCCTTTTATGTTCATTTAGCAAAGCTGAATGGGATCCCAGAACGCTTGGCGGTACTAAGGCAGTTGGTCCATTGCGTATAACAGTAGAAAGCATGCCATCAATTATATTGATTTGTTTTGGATAAGATTCACAGCTTTCAGTAATGACATTGAGTAATTTTTCTGCGCTTTACTATTTTGTTTTTGCTTGGAATTTACATTTACAAGGTGGTCAGCAATGAGATACGTTTTTGAGTTAACTTCCGCCCACGGGCGGTTGTTAAACTTATTCTGCGATTAAGCCTAAACTATGTTTTTCGCAATCTGGCCTGGACTCGCCGCAGGCTCAAAAACATGCTGCCAAGAGAGCACGCTATTCCTCCTGCTGCAGTTATTTCCTTTAATGCTCCTAAAGCAATAAGGCCGGCACTTCCTTTTGTCAATTCGTTATCAGTCCGTTTTTTTTTGTTTGCCGTTCTGTTCCGAATGTCCACTGAATCTTGTTTTTTACTTTAAAATATATACTTGAACTAATTTGAGTTCGTTTTCTGTGTCATGAAGAAGACAATCAAAGTTTAGACTGATTTCATTTTAAGCATGTGATCAGAAAGTCAGCCAATTGAATAGTAGTTCTAAAAAGTTTTCAAAATTCTGTTGATATATGAAATCAATGTTTTTCGACATTGTTTAGATTATAGCAGATATGCACTATAAGTTTGACAAACTTTAGTTATTTCCAATCAACAATTTTGGAGGTCTCTTCTCGAAAGACAGATAACTGCAGTGCTTACTTTTAATTTCCGATGACTGACCCAAAAATATTTTGTGCGTGCAGAGTTAAATACATAGTAGTCAAAAATGTTGTTCTGGCAGTCTTTACTATCAAGCAAACTGTATTTTCCTAAGGAATGCTTCGCCTTTGTTTAATCGAATGTTTAATAGGCAAACCTAGTATGAGACATCCCTATATGCAACAGTCACAAGATTTCAAGCCCATCCTTTTTACCTCGAGGATATCTATTTTTAACTTTATGAACTCGCAATATCTCAAATTTAGACCAAAAGCGCAACTACTTTGCAAAACTGGATCCAAAATTGTTCTAAATTAAGGAGGCAAGTTCTTTTGTGGGGCACATAGTTAGGATTTACCAGCTCATATTATCAATAATGTAATACAGAATTTTTAAGGGCTGTAAAATTGTGCGCTTGAACTGTCCTGTATAAGTTCGGTATAGTGGAAATTTAAATTCAAAATCCAATTGTGAATTAGCATGGTACGAATGATTTTATTTCGAAAGTGAATATCATCATGGTGTTTTTTCATCACTTTGTGTTGCGGTTCTATTCAAAAGCAAGTGTCAACTGAATTAGAGTTAATTTGATGTTCTGATTTACATAGAAGATCGTGTGATCGTAAATGAGGCGACTTCTGTGGATCATCTTCGCTGGAGAGGAAATCCCAATTGTTGCTGTAAAATGTTCTTGTTCGTGTCCTAATATATTATCAACGATTGATTTAACAAATGGCTTTAGCAAATCATCGGCTTTTTCAAATTTGATTATTTTTTCATTAACATATTAACGATTCTATTAATGAAACAGAACTGAATGGGCAAACTGATAAAAAAATTTTACCTTCTTTCAGTCTTATTTCAGATGGCCAAGAGTTTTTGCGATAACGTATATTGTCCTTATTCACACATCAAAAAATTTTCATGGTGTTGCACTTTGTCAGTAAATGATTTAGTAAACTACTGTGTTGCAAATTTTCCTAATAAAGAAAGGAGGCTTTCATTGTACGGGATTCAAAAAGAGTTAATCTCGCACTTTATTATTATAGTCTTGTTATCAAAATGGTATTATGGTTCTCTGATTTTAAAAATCTGTTGAATTCTGCTGTGTTATAAGGCGCTCTCCAAATTATTACAAAAATGAAGAAAAAAAATCGCAATGCTGGTTAAAGTTGTTTATCGGAACACTTTTACGTGTTTAGCAGTCTGGGCAACAGTATTTAGAAAATAATGTGCGACACAAAAGCTGTTTTAGTTTGAGCCAATAAGTGTATGAAGCGTATTTTCAGGTTTACCAATATCAAGCGCAACTGTGTACGCGACTCCCTAAAGAAGGAAAGTTCATAATTTGAAACCTAATTGATACAATTCTTTCTTAATTGGATATTATATTTAGATTCATCAACAAAGCGCATTAAGGTATTCAGTTTGTGTAATTTTAGTCATCAAAAAGCGTTGGGTTGCTGGAAATTGCTCAATTGAGTACTGAGTACTGTCCTGCGCTTGATAATAAAAGAAGCATGGATGTGGCTGTTGCAAAATGTCAGTTATCATCAGTCATGGATGAGAAGTCATGCTTGTGAAAAGTTGTTACAGCAGGTTACTCTAAATTGCCTTGTTGTTTTGGAAAGGTGTATTAAAATAGTATCAATAGAATGCTCAGTTTTCAGTATTTATGAACATGGGTGGTGGTTTGGTCTGGATTGTGTTTTTTCAAAACTAGCTTACGGCTAATATGGAAAGATTTGCTCATTAAACTGTTTTGGCGCGTAATTGAAGTAACTTATAAGCGAAAAATGATATTGACGAAACATTGAAAGACAATTAATAACGAGTGAGAAATGAGAAATAGCAGACCATAATGTTGATTGTAGGTTCTAATTGCTCTGTTTGTTTGCGTACGCTACCGTATCGCGAGACTGCTGGTGCTACTTGGGACAACTTGATTTTGTTGATTTTTCTGATTGTGGTATGCTTGTTTGAACTGTACGCAATGTGTTATCCGTTTCGCCAACTCACAATAATGTCAACTTTCCTTCAGCAGTTTAGTTAGAATTGAAACTGGTTTATTAGATGCTATTGGAAGTTCTGTAATATTTTGTTGATTTTTGTAAGATTTTGGACTGGACTGCTGAGTATGTGATATGCTAGATGAATTTTCCGAGTCCATAAAACGGTGGAGTATCAAATGAATTTTTTGTTTCAGATATTTTGGCCGAATCTTCAGCAGTCCTAATTCTTACAATTTCCGCTTCAATAATTGTAAGAAACAGGATCTAATTAGCTTCTGCTGCTATTTTTGGATGGACATTCACTTGTTGTTTTTTTTCAAAGAAAAATTTAATTCCTCAAGCGTGTAACCAAAAAATTTTGATTGAAGCAATGACTGGTATCATTGGGTCTCCTGTAAACATTTTTTCATCAATAACCATCAGATCTTGAATTTGCATTGTGGTGTGACGTTTTTGTCACTGACTCAATTTACAATTTGTGTGCCATTTTTGTTGAATTTTCTTATTAAATAGTTACTACGATTGATAACTTTCTAAACTTTAAGTAATCCTGTCCTTTTGTTCTCTAAGTTTGATGCAGCTTTGGCTTTTCTGTTATAAAATTTCCCATATTTGTTGAAAAAATTTACTAAATATTTGTTGGTTTGTCGACATTTTGCTTTGGATATCGGAAATATAGTCCAAGTAGTGGAAATAGTGGAAATTTAAATTCAAAATCCAATTGTGAATTAGCATGGTACGAATGCTTTTATTTCGAAAGTGAATATCATCATGGTGCTTTTTCATCACTTTGTGTTATGTTGGCTTTTCTGTTATAAAATTCCCCATATTTGTTGAAAAAATTTACTAAATATTTGTTGGTTTGTCGACAGTTTGCTTTGGATATCGGAAATATAGTCCAAGTAGTGGAAATAGTGGAAATTAAAATTCAAAATCCAATTGTGAATTAGCATGGTACGAATGATTTTATTTCGAAAGTGAATATCATCATGGTGTTTTTTCATCACTTTGTGTTGCGGTTCTATTCAAAAGCAAGTGTCAACTGAATTAGAGTTAATTTGATGTTCTGATTTACATAGAAGATCGTGTGGTCGTAAATGAGGCGACTTCTGTGGATCATCTTCGCTGGTGTATATAATTCTTGAAGACCCCTTGATTTTAGCATCCAGAACACAGATTGCGCCGTTAAAAGTAATGGCTCCAAAGAGAGTTTTAAAAAATCCGAACCCTGTATATAATTTGAGAAATGTCAACTTAAGAGAGTTTTCCGTATTTTCATTGATTGTAGGACCATCAACCAATCATTGCTTCCACCAAAACTATTGCTCTTGGGTTGGCTCCGCCGGAAGATCAGGAGGTCAAATGTTTAGGACAGATGTAGAATAAAATTGTCGTGTTGCTCATATGAAACATTGCTTGTTGCAAAGCTTTGTTGAAAATCTGAAACACAAACACACACACAAACAAAAATACACAAACATGTATATATATATATATATATATATATATATATATATATATATAAATATATATATATATATATATATATATGTATATATATATATATATATATATATATATATATATATAAACAATGGTATATAAATAACAGAATTATGGATGTAACAGAGGGTATTTAAATTTCGTTACTTGTTTTTTGAGCTGTTTCTGGTGAGAAACCATTTATACGCTCGGAGAAACTACTTGTTCCGACAAAACTGTTGATTTTTTCTTGTGAATGTAACGTTTTTTGAGTAGAAAATCCTGTTAAAAAATCCGATTCAATAACATAGTGTGAAGCATAAATGTCTGTTCCATCAATGGTCATTGGCATAGGCACTGCTGTATATAAATTTGAAACAGTTGCTGCATTAACAAATGGAAAGGATAATGTGAATTCCCCCAATTGTTAAGTTATTGGTTTAGCCAATGCAAGTCGCTGAATTGTGTCTGATTGTCAAAGGTTTTTATCTGGAAGTACTTCCTCTAAACCTGATCATGAGAGAGTTCCCTGCGAATCACTTTGTTCACCATAATTGTCGCTGAGTTCGGAATTGTTAGCTTATAACTGCACAATGCAAAAAATAATATTTTAAATTCATTTAGCAAGGCTGAAAAGGATCCCAGAAGGCTTGCCAGTACTGAGACATTTGATCTATTTTGTATAACAGTAAAAAGCGTGCCATCAAAAATTTTGATTTTTTTTGGATAAAATCTACATCTTTCAGCGATACCATTGAGTATTTTTCTGCGTTTTAATGATTTGCTTTTGCATGGAACTTACATCTATAAGTTGGTCAGCAATGAGATACTTTTTTGAGCGATGAGATAACTTCTGCTCACTAGTGGTTGTTAAATGCAAACTGCTGCTAAAAGAGCACGCTATTTCCGATACTGCAGTTACTTTTTTAACTCTCCTAAAACAATTAGGCCACTCGTTATCAGTCTGTTTTGTTGTTCGCTTTTCTGTTCCGAATGTTCTCCGAATCTCGTTCTTTATGTTTAAAATGCCTAGTTGAACTAATTTGAATTCATTTTCTGTGTTATGAAGAAGATACAGTAAGTTTAGAATGATTTCAATTGTTAACGTGGGATCCAGTTGCCAACCAAATGAATAGTCATTCCAAAAAAATTCCAAAATTAGCAAAATATTTCTGAATTGATTTTCCAACGAGACGTTAAATCTGGAAAAGGGAACAAAAATTTAAATGTTCACCATTTTTTCAGTCAGTAGTGGATTTTTGTGATATAATAAATCAATGCCTTTTGATTTTGTTGTCAATATAGCAGATGTGCAAAATAAGTGTGACAAATTTTAGTTATTTCTAAGAAAAGATTATGGCGGTCTCTTGTTGAAAAAAAATCTGCAGGGTTGACTATTATTTTCCGATGGCCGATAAAGAAATTTTTTATGCTGCAGATTTAAAAACAAAATCTGAATTTTTCATGTCTGTGAACAATTTGAGGCAATATCATAATACTTTTCATGACTACTGCTGAGTGCAATAATAATCCCAAACCGAAAGAGGCGTTTTTGAAAAAAAACTCTGAAGATGTTGTTCTGTTAGTCTTTATTATCAGGCAAAGTGTTTTTTCTAAGGAATGTTTTGTCGTTATTTAGCCGAATGTATAATCGGCAAACCTAGTTGGAGGCATCCCTACATGCAGGAATCACGTTTTTTCAAGCCCACCCTTTTTGCCTTGAAGATATCTATTTTTAACTTTATGAACTCGCAATATCTCAAATTTGGACCAAAAGCGCAACTACTTTCTAAAACTGGATCCAAAATTGTTCTAATTTAATTTGTGTGGCACATAGTTATGTTTTACTAATTCATAAAATAATGCAAGTTATGCTGGTTTCTATGGTCTGTAAAGTTGTGCGCTTGAATGTGAAGTATGCAGTTCTGAGTGAATATCTTTACGGTGTGTTTATTCATCACTTCGAGTTACACTTGTATTCAAAAGCAAGGTTCAATTGATTTAGAATTATTTTGATGTTCCTGTATTGATTTACATAGAAGATAGAGTGGTCGTATATGAGGCGACTTCTTCGGAATATCCTTGCCCTGAGGTGGAGACATTTGACAGAGTACTAAAGTTTGGTTAGTGCTGCTGGCGTTGAGTGTTACTTGTTGTGTTTGTTGCCAATCACGCTTAATATCATTTGTTATAATGTCAAAAAGTTAAAAGATGTTAATGAAGTTCTTTCTTTTTTTCTAAGCTTTCAAATAATAGTAATTTCTGATTTTAAAAAGTTTGTATAGCGATATTTATGTTCAGATAATGGCACAAACAAGGACTAAATCAAGATTAGCAAGCACTCAAAAAAAGCAACAGCTTCCAAAAAAACAATTCGAAATCCAGAAGCATTGAAGCAGCTCGTTTGAGATCATTTTCCTATTTTTGATGTAAAATGTTCTTCTTCATGGATTGAAGCTACAAAAGAAATTGCACCTTCTGGATATTCTTCCTACTATAAAGTCAACAATTGGGTTAACAAATGGCTTTAGCAAACTATCGGCTTTTTTGGTTTGATAATAACATCACAAACACTTCAAGTGATAATATTATAATGAAAATGAATTGAATGACCAAACCGATATATATTTTTGCCATCATTCAAGACTTATTTCAAACTGTCGAGAGTTTTGAATTGACGAGAACTTATATTGTCCCAACTCTGACATCAACAAATTTTCATGGTTTTGCACTTTGTCAGTAAATGGTTTAGTAAACTACTCTGGTCAAATTTCTCTTAAGGGGGAATAGAAGCTTTCATTTTACGCGTTTCAGAAAGAGTTAATCGTACACTTTATTATTATAGATTTAGTAACGAAATAATATTATGTTTTTGTGGCTTTAAAAGTCTGTTGAATTCTGCTGGGTTTGAAGAAGCTCTCCAAATTAGTAAAAAAAAAATGCCAAAAACGGTAACGCTGCTTGTATTTGTCAGATTTAGGAGTAGCCTGCTGAGTATGTGATCCGCTGGAATATTTTTCCGAGTCGGGTGTATAAAACGGTTGAGTATCAGCTGCATTTTCTGTTTCCGATATTTTGGCCGAATCTTCAGCAGTCCTAATTCTTACAATTTCCGCTTCAATAATTGTAATAAACAGGATCGAATAAGCTTCTGTTGCTATTTTTGGATGGACTTTCACTTGTCGTTTTTTGTCAAAAGAAAAATTTAATTCCTCAAGCGTGTAACCAAAAAAGTTTGATTGAAGCAATGCCTGGTATCATTGGGTCTCTGTAAACATTTTTTCATCGAAACCTGCAGATCTTGTATTTGCATTGTGGTGTGACGGGTTTGTCACTGACTCAATTTACAATTTGTGTGCATTTTTTGTTGATTTTTCTTGTTGAATAGTTAGTACGATTGATAATTTTCTAATCTTTAAGAAATCCTGTCCTTTTGTTCTCTAAATTACTAATCTTTTCATATTTTGTAGACAATTTTGAACTGAGCAACATGCAATAGTCACGTAGTTTTAATGGTGCAGCTTTGGTTTTTCTGTTATAAAATTCCCCATATTTGTTGAAAAAATTTACTAAATATTTGTTGGTTTGTCGACATTCTGCTTTGGATATCGGAAATATAGTCCAAGTAGCATTGGTAGTGGTATATTTTTTCAAGCTTAAATCTAATGGATTTTTTGGTGTTCTATTCTACCAAGGGACCTGGTTGAAAGGCAAAGTATTGTAAAATGATAAATAGTGTTGTGTTTCATTGATGCTATTCCTGAGGTATCATTTGGCCTGCTGTAAACAATTTTATTTCAAAAATCTGCAGATCTTGAACTTGCATTGTGGTTTGACGGGTTTGAATCTTACACAATGAACAAATTGCCTGCAATCTGTGTTCGATTTTGTAATTGAATTGTTACCTCGAGTGAAAGGCGAGGTCTGCGCTTTCACAGCGCTCAGCAGAAATGCTTAGAAGCTGCAAAAAGGCTGTTATGCACTGATCATCTTGCTGCTTGCACAAAAAGACTTGATGTCTGTTGTATACAATTCTTGAAGACCCCTTGATTTTAGCATCCAGAACACAGATTGCGCCGTGAAAAGTAATGGCTCCGAAGAGAGTTGTAAAAAATTCCAACCCTTTATATAATTTAAGAAATGTAAACTTAAGAGAGTCTTCCGTATTTTCATTGATTGTAAGACCATCAACAAATCATTGCTTCCACCAAAACTATTGCTCTTGGGTTGGCTTCACCGGATGATCAGGAGGTCAAAATTTTAGTAACGATGTAGAATAAAATTGTCGTGTTGCTCATATGAAACAGCACTTGTTGCAAAGCTTTGTTGAACATCCGAAACACAAACACACACACAAATACAAATACACAAACATGTATATATATATATATATATATACATATATATATATATATATATATACATCTAAACAATGGTATATAAACAACAGAAATATGGATGTAACAGACGGTACCTAATTATCATTACATGTATTTTGAGCTGTACCAAATCTACATCTTTATGCCAATGATTTGGCCATTGGTTTGCATAATTTTGAAAATAGGAATTAAATTGGCTATGGGATCTCTCTAAAGCTCCGATTGTTTGGGCGTAACTAAAAGTAGCACTTTCAACTTTGAATGAAAACATTATAATGAAATAGAATTGAATGAGCAAACTGATATAAATTTTTCCTTCATTTAAGCCTTATTTCAAACTGTCGAGAATTTTGAATTCACGAGAACCTATATTGTCCCAACTCTGACATCAATAAATTTTCATGGTGTTGCACTTTGTCAGCAAATGGTTTAGTAAACTGCTCTGTTCCAAATTCTCTTAAGGGGGAATAGAACCTTTCGATTTACGCTTTTCAGAAAGACTTAAGCGTGCACTATATTTTTATAGTTTTGATAACGAAATAAAATTATGGTTTCGTGGCTTTAAAAGTCTGTTCAAATCTGCTGGGTTGGAGGGCGCTCTCCAAATTAGTAACAAAAATGGAAAAAAAGGTAATGCTGCTTGCAGTTGTTTAGCGGAACACTTGTGCGCGTGTAGCAGTCCGGGCAACAGTATTTAAGAAATAATATCTGATAGAAAAGCTGTTATAGCTGGAGCCAATAAGTGTCTGAAGCGTAGTTTCAAGTTTTCCAAGAACCAACGCAACTGTCTAGGCGACTCCTCAAGGAGAGAAAATTCAAAAATTTGTCATTTAACTGATAAAATCCTCTCTTAATTAAGAAATTAGGTTGTTGCAATTGTGAGTCCTTACTAAGCATTGGGTTGCAGGAAGCTGCTCAATTATGTTGTACTGAGCACTGTTCTGCGCTCGCTAAAAAAAGAAGCATGGATTTGGCTGTTAAAATGGCAGTTATGAACAGTCTTGAATGGGAAGTCCAGCTTATGAATATTTGCTTCAGTAGGTGACTATTTATCGCCTTGTCCGTATGTAAAGGTATGTATAAAAATAATATCAATGGAAAGCTCAATTTTAAATACTCATTAACCTGGTTTTTGGTTTGTTCTGGATTGTGTTTGTTTCAAATTATCTCATAGCTTTATTGAAAAAAATTGCTCATTCCAGCATAACGCTGCTGTATGAAATGATTTTCGGTTCGTGAATTAAGCATTTTCCAAGCCAAAATTATTTTGACAAAACAAAGGAAGACAATTAATTTTGAGTAAGAATTAAGGAACAGCAGACCATTATGTTGATTGTAAGCTCTAAATGTTCTGTTTGTTTACGTACGCTACCGTATCAAATGATTTCTGGTGCTATGGGGGGCAACTTGAAGTTATTGACTTTTTGTTTGTGGTGTGGGTGTTTTAACTGTAGTTACTGTGATTGTTATTTGCTGTTTCACCAACTCACGTTCATGTCAATTGTCCCTCAGCAGTTTGGTTAGATTTGAAACTGGTTGATTATATGTTGTTGTAAGTTCTGTAAAATTTCCATGTTGACACATTTTCACTGTACTTGTTGGTCATATATCGCCAACGTATGTTGCATGCCAGAAACTTAGAATGAAAGTTGTGGACACCCGGCATGATGTCACAGCTGCTTTTGCTGTCGATGCTTACGCTAGAACAGTTCAAGGCATCGAATTGGTTGCTGTTGCAGAAGCTTTTTTCTGCGAGCAAAAATAACAAATCTAGCAAATACCTTACTTGGTAACAAATCACATTATTAAGTAGATTATTTGGTAAGAACTTTGGCTTTCAATTATTGCACACCAATCTTTGGATCCGAGCCAGTCGCTCAACTTATTCTTTATAATAACTTTTTTTTCTTCGGCAGTACCACTTTTTAATTCAAATTTTTTTCTACTAATTTTAATAAGTACCCAGCTCAATTCATTTATAATTTGAAGTACTGCACATGAGCGGCTATTATAGTGCCAAAAAATAATAAACGCAATTACAAAGTCATCACCGAATAATATAGAGCGTTTTGCGTATATCCAAAATAAATCTAATTTAGCTTGAAAACTGCGTTTTATTTGAATTTTGATTTCAAACTATCATGACGATAAAGAGGATACGAGAACAGTTGTCGGCATTTGACCAGAAAGAATGCATCATTTCAGTCTTAAACTGGGTCGTACATATTCTTTTGCATAATAAAGAAGTTTTGAAGTTCAAAAGTATTGGTTTTTCAGATAAAAATGCAAATATTTTGAGTTGAACACCACATAAGGGAAAAAGTAGAATAGATATTTGAACTCAAGAGTACTAAAAACGGAAACGTCTCGAGTTGGAAACTGAAAAGGAGGAAAAGAAAAAAAACTATAATTAGTTCAATACTTTTGCAAAGATTTTTACGGTGTGTGATATCTGGCTGGTGGAGAGTTCTGCCACCAAAGAACAAATCAAAAAATTTTACCATCAAGTGAATATAATGACACACACCGACGCTGGTGGAGATATAAATTATTCAAAATAGTCAATTTGCATGCCACATTTAAGTCTACGATGCAGCACAAGAATCCTACAATATTTTTGGATTATAACATGCAGAGAAAATACTTAATTATAAAAACTTGCCCCAATTTTTTTTAAATAAAAAGGAAATGTTTTCTATATACTAGGAAAATCATTTGAAAAGAGTTCAATTAATATAATATCGGAATACTGAATAAACAATACAATCTGCTTTTAATAAGTAGAAGGCACTGTGAGTGTAACACGTTTATACAAAAGAGCACCATAATTCATGGGTTTCAAGGTCAGTTTCAATACATCGCTTAAATCCTATTTAATTGCCTGATTTACGACTGACACAATTTTGATAGGTGTCAGAAAATAAAATTAGACATTGCATAAAGCAAACTCCGGGCAGCAAGCAATATCAAAGGAAATGAAATACCCTTCTAAACTTGATGAGTTTATCACGGTGATGGACTTGGAATTTGGTATTAACCAAAGAAGGGACTTTATTACATCATTCAACACCAATCCTTCATTCGAGGTAACCACTCTGTCAATTTTTAACTTATTTTGGCAGTTTTATCTTTTGTATAATTTACTGTTAATTTCGACTTGTTCTTCGTTGTCTTACAAAGTACCACGCTCAATTATCTACACATATTGTTTTTTGTGTTGTGTTGTAGTTTGTTCACCTAGGTTGTTTGCACGCTCAGACGTACGCACTATAATTTTTTAAAAAAATTTACTAGGTAATGGTACGGGTTCTGCAACTGAGGTTTGCATAAAATACCGGGTTGGGGCGCAAACGGAAAAAGTCTGCTCTGGTTTAATAATTTATGTTAAATTAATCATCGCTCTTTTGATTATACTTTTACCTTTTAAGAAATTATATTCTCGCCTCTAGTTTGGGTTTAAGTGAGTCTCCCGACTTCTTCACAGCCGTTATCGCTCTCAAGTACGTCAAGAACAAAATAAACGATGTTTGCGCGCTTCAAATTTAATAAGCAAGGTGTGTCTGAAGTCTGGAGATGGAAACTTTGTCAAAATAATGAGTACGACTGCGGCAGAAGAAATTTCAGGCTGTCCTTACAATCTTTTTAATTAGATAATATTCAGAAATCTGCAATATGCCGGGGTTTAATACTGAATATTAAAATAGAGTACCTGCTTATAGCAGTAGTTTTCCATATTAAAACTACATTGATTTTTTCTCTGAATTTTATCAAATAAAATCAAAGAACCAATTTTTGCTTGAAAATTGCCTTTTAAATTGAATATAAGACGGTAAAAAGGACAGAAAAACAGCATCCTTTAAGTTTTAAACTTTGTCGTGCATGTTTTTTGCCTAACAAAATAGCTTTGAATTTCAAAAATATTGGTTTTTCAGAAAATAATGCTATTATTGTGAATTGAAGACCACATAGAAAGAAAATTAAAACAATTTTTTTGAAATCAAAATTACTAGAAAAAACGAAAGTTCTCGAGTACGGTACTAAAGAGGAGAAAAAGAAAAAGAAATATTATTAGTTCAAGACTATTGCAAACATTAGCAACGTATCGAATTCGGAGCCAATGAAAAAAATTGGAGAGGATAAAAAATTTAATGAATTCAAAACAATAAGAATAATTATAAACGTGGCGATTTTGATTTTGTATATATATATATATATATATATATATATATATATATATATATAAACGTGGCGACTTATATTTTGAATTTATATAATTATATATGTGTATATACACATATAGTATATATATATATATATATATATATATATATATATATATATAAATATATAAATATATATATATATATATATATATATATATATATATATATATACAAATACTATTAAATAATTCTAATTTTTAACAGAAGATTCTATTATAGTCCAGAGTTGTGTAAATTTCTATCTTAGACTTCTCCGGCAGTGTACCGATTTCAATAATGTCTATCTCGTTTTCGAAAGGGGTCCACCGGAGAACTGTTGGCAACTACAATTATCTGCTTAGGAGCGTTTCATGCTGATACGGAGTTGCAGAGCCAGTGCATTCTGTTAGAATAGTTGAATATTACAAACTTCTTCACTTCAAATAGACTTAATCGAGCTTCAACAAATGTAGACGGACCATTGCGATACGGCTAAAAACGGACAAAAGAGGCAATGACCAATTTGAGCGCTTAATGTACGAAGCTCACAGACAACCAAATGGCGCGGCAGTTCGAAACCCCAGAGTAGAAATTGATTGAAACCTTGAAAAGAAGGTTGCCTATTTTAAGATTAATTCAGCTTAAAAGAAAAAAGTGGCCGAAAAACTAAAAAAAAAACTTGAAAAATTGCGGTCAAAGTTTCCACAGCTGGAAAATGGCAACCGGTAGTTGGCAATTGAGTGCCGGAGGAAGAACACTGTCTATGATAGAAAACAAACTTCTTTTAGTAACTGAGGAATTCAAAGCTAAGACCACTGGGAAACGTCTTTTTGAACAACACTGTACTCACTTGTTCTGCTACGTTTTGCGATATTTTGATGGTGAAGAGTTCTGCCACTAAAACACAAATTAAAAAACATTGCCACAATGTGAAACTATTGACATAACCCGATGCTGGTGGAGATGAAAAATTATTCAAAATCATGATCTTCGCATGCCAGATTTTGGTCTACGATGCAGCACAAGAAGTTTACAATATTTTTTGGAGAAATTATTGAATGATAATCAGGCGCCTCAATTTTTTTTAATATAAGAAGTAAATAATTTCAATAAACTAGGAGATTCATTTGACACAAGTTCGATGAATATAACCTGCTGTTCATTTCAATTTCTTCTTGATTTTTTACGATTTACCACGCTCAATTAACCACATACATCGCTTGGTCGGATTTTTTTTCAACTTTTTGCCCAGATTAAATGGTGCAAATTGTTTGCAAACCCAAACACATCCGCAATACTTTTACACAAATATTTACAAGGTAATAGCACGTGGTATGTAACAGGGGTTGCATAACGTAGAGGGGGAGGCACAAACGGAAAAATTCTGCCCTGATCTAATTACTCATGTTTATTTAATCTTTGACATTAGTAATCTTTAATTTAACAAAACTTTAATATATGATTAAATTTTTATTTTTGGTGTTGCATAGAACTCTTTCCAAAACACCATGAACTAGACTTCCTTGATATGGCAGTCTACGTTGATGAACAAAGAAATGTCTACTCTAAATAGTAATAGAGTCCAACAGACGCTGGAGCATTTATAAACTTCCGTAGCTGCGCTCCCCTCCAGCATATAAGAAGAACTGTAGTCTTTTTTCGATCTACAATCAACTGTTGTTATTTTAACGAGGCCCTCAAAACCAATAAATGTATATGGCAAAGAAATCAATATCCGGAAAAATGGTCATAAAGCATTGTTAATCAGACAACTGGAGAAATTTTAGGATAATCTGAGAACACTGCAAAAACAACAGAGTAATGCAATTCAAATGTTAAGCTAACGCAGCAGGACATACCAACACTTTTCGTACAGTATAGAGGCCAATTAAGCATTAGACTTAGGAAAAAGCAGCAAACTATAGCGCATCTTACAGTGATCTGCCCAACGCGGATACTGTAGTAACCCCAACGAACAGGACGTATGACAAGCCTGTAAACTGCAAAATGTAGATTAATATTCAAAAATTTTACATTTTTTATTAGCTACAGAAACAGACTGTAATCAATAGTGAAGCGGATTTTATCAGAACAAAAGAAAACGTATCATTAATAATGATGGGAATCATTACAGGTTTCGAGCTTGTCGGGTTGCGTCTATGAATGTTTGTTCTTATCGATATTCGTCCAGCAGATAAACCTGGTATCTATTAGCTTAAAGAACAGGACACATGCGGGTAAGAATAACCAAGAGATAATTTCAAATCGAATAGAGAAAGTGGTTAAAAAACCCAAGATAAAATAACCACTGATATGACTACAACCAACGATCATAACATAAACCTCAACTCATAAATACCAGCTGCTTTTTTCAGTGGCAATATAACTCTTTCAAAATTGCTTGTGTTACATAAATTTATTCTTTAAAACTTATTCAGATTCAACTCTGTAACATTTGCTCCATATTTCTTGTTTGTAATTTAAATAAAGGCTGTGACTTTGAAAATTTTCTTCGGTTTACACCCGAGAAGTAAAATTATAAGAAAGCCCCCAATCAAAACGGCATCACCATAAAGTGCACGGATATTACACTCTTGACAGAGTTTGTAATGTTTTAAAAAGTTGAAAATTTCAAAAACTTTTTCGTCAGGAAGACAAACAAGAAAAGCACTTTAATTCGAGACAAAATTACACGGGAACCAAAGTAAGTTTTGAAAAAAAAACAAGATTTGTGATAACAATTCAAAGTTCAAATCAGCTCTTCGTTGTTCTTGCATACGTTACTAGTACCATATTTCTACGAATATCATTTTCCCATCGGAATGCCTAGTGAGAATTTACTCGTGAGGGAGGTATCTATTGCTTGTTTATGGAAAAAAGAACTGTGTGCGGAGATTGTACAGCATATCAAATGAGTAGAAATAACAAATCAAATTTACACAGTTGTTGTTTTATTGTGGATGACTTATAGTACGCACCACACCGGCGGCTTTGTTAGTTTTTCGCAAAAGTTTGAGTTGTTGAGTACGAACGGTGAAACAAAAACAACAAAAACAGTTAAACTGCGAGACAGTTCTGCTTTAAACGAAAAATAAAACTGTTTAAATCGGTCAGACATAAAAAAAACGATATAATAATGGAATACTAACACACCTAGTTTTTTTTCAAATAACTATAGCAAACAATAGAAAAATAAAATTTTAGAAGTTGTTCAAATTGGAGTTTAGTTAAAAATAGCTCGAAATTTATGAAAACCTAGTTGGGACAGTCACCAATAGTACGACTGTTTATTAAAATTTTTTAATATGAAAAAATTTAGTTGATTAAATTTTTAAACAGTAAAATAAATTAATTATTATATATTTTCAAAAAAAAAGGAGAGCACAGATTTTAGTGACGATCAATTCTCTAAATATTTTAGAAAAAGTAGTCTTTTAAACAACAAAAAGGTTTTAAAAGGACAAAATTCAAATAATGGAACGTTAAAATTGCAACTGATTTGACTTCCAGAATGCTTTCAACGGAAGCGTTCACCAGTTCAAACGACTTGGAGATCTCCTCGACGTACTTTGAGCTACTAGCGGAATTACAAAAATGGAATAAAAAGAAAGAGATCCCTCGCGCCAAAAGGATGAAAGGCCGCAAAAATTCGCACTTTGGCTGCAAACATCTGACATGGGGTTCTATGGCACTTTACCGCAAGCTACATGAGAGAACAATTATGAGGGAGTTAAAGTTTTTTGAGAACACTATAGCAAAAAAAACTGTTGTTTGCCGGGGGCGGCTAGCTTGCCGCATACAGCAGCCAGGAGAAAAACTGACTGAATTTCTTAGATATATAAAGCAGTTGGTTCTGAATGCTTATCCAACGGAATCGCAACATATCAAAGATCATCTTGTTTTGAGAAGATTCCTAGAATAAATTAACTATAGTCGGCTGAAAATAGATTTTGGGAAACAAATTGACGACAAGGACATGAGGTTCCAAACAGTTTTGTAACAAGCGTTGCATCTGGATTCTGTTACCAGAATAGAAGAGGAAGAACAAACACCAAAAGTTGCAGTTATTAGGATGAAACGATAGATTTAGTGGACACCGTCAACCAGCTGGTAAATCGATTGTGATTAGATGACAAACGGCGTAAAAAGCATCGAAATTGATCGATGAAACGAAGCAGTTCTCGGGGAATTTGCGGTATCAACAGAAGTGATAAAGGACAACAAAATGACGGATTCAGTGATAGGTGACGTTTCCCAACGCCAGGACCTAGCCACTTAGACAAATCTTTTGGAAGAGATGAACCGTCTAGCAAAAGCGATAGGCAGGAGTTTAAGTGCAGAGCCTGTGGACAAGAAGAACACATTCTGACGAAATGTCAAAATTTTTCCTTTTGTGGTAGTTTCCAACACTTGAACTGCCCTTCAAAAAGAAAACCACTGAGAACTGTAATGTCATTAGAGTTTGTTCTACAAATACAATTAAATGTCTAAATGAAGAAATCATATTTCATGGGACAGATGCGTTGGATTGAGAGACACTGGAAGTATTATATTGCTTTTGAGCTGGTCCACATACGAAAAACCGGCAAGGCTGGGAATGGTGCAAGCATACACAAAATGAGTGTGAAAAATAGGAAGAGTAATGCTGCTGGTACAGTTACTGCCAAGAAAATTGGAAATTGAGCAAGAATTTGTGATAACCGCAGAGGGATGTATAAAAGATCTGCTGGGAATTGACTCCCTGAAAATCACTAAATGTGTACCGAACTTACAGGAAAAAAAGCTTTATAGCTTTCAGTTTTAAACTTCAATACCGCTTACCACAGAGAGATCGCAGGGTGTTCAGGTTTTTGCAAAGGAGGGAGTGTTTAGCTTGGGAGCTGGAGAAAGCCGAGGAGGGACCTTTTCAAGATTATTTTTCAGACAAAGATTATTATGGCCGACAAGAAAACCCAAAACCAAGAAAACCCGAAAATGATAAATACAGAAAGGAGAAAACAGAAGACTATTTGATTTCAAGTATGGGCCCATAAGAAAAAATTCTGGGTGAGTGGAACACAGATTCCTTAAGAGGGAGAAATTACAGTAACTCACAAGAACAGAACGTATCACATGCTTGCAGATGACACAACACAGACACTCTTTGGAAACTTCACAATTTAAACAGGCAACAGGCAACAGAAACAGAGTTTAATCAAGAATAAACCAGATTTTAACTGTACAAAAAAGCATCTTAATTTACGATAGGAATCATTACGGATTTCGGTCTTTAGGGGTTAGGTCGATGAGTGTTTTTTAACGGTATTTCGTCTTTGGTTTATTCACCACTTTCTTTAACCGGTTTGGGATTTTCCCATGGTTATTCTTACCCAAAGGAGTCCTATTATTTAAAAAAAGGTGAAAAGTTGAAAAGTTTAACTTTTATTTTCATAAAAGGACTCGTTTGGGTAAGAATGACCATGAGAAAATCCCAAACCGATTAAAGAAAGTGGTCAAAAAACCAAAGATGAATAACCATTGATATGACCTCAACCAACGACCATAATTAAAATCTCAAATCTAAAAGATCAACTGCCTTTTTCCTAGGCAACAAAACTCTTTCATATTTGTTTCTGTAAAAACTCTTCTTAGAAGTTTATTCTTTAAAACTTAGTTAGATTCAACTCGTTAACATTCGCTCAATAATTCTAGTTTGTAATTTAATTGAAGGCTTTGACTTTGAACTTCAAATAACAACAGAAAATTTAAGTGCTTAGAAAAACCCCCATCAAAACGGTATCAGCATAAACTGCACGGATATTTATAAAAATAAAAACATGTTTACCATCATTAAATTTAGTTTTGACCAGCATCTAAAACGGCAACTGGTACTCAAAATAATATGTATTGGATGCAGTTCCACCTATGCCGGGCAAACTTGCAGACATATAACCACGCGGATGGCGGAGCATCAAGAAAAGACTCATCGGTGAAATGATAATTGAGTAGCTTCTGCTGTGTCGTAATCACATGTTCTATATAATGGTATATATATATATATATATATATATATATATATATATATATATTATATATATATGTATATGTATATATATATATATATATATATATATATATATGTGTGTGTGATGTGTGTGTGTCTTAATGTGTTTCTGTTTCAGATGCTGAATAAAAACTTGCAATAAACGGTGTTTCATTTGAGCAACACGACATTATTATTCAACATCTGTCATGAAGTTCCCACCTCCTGGTCTTCCGATGGAGCCAACCCAAGAGCAATGGTCTTGGTGAAAGCGATGCTTTTTTTATGGTTGAACAATCAATGGAATTATGGAAGAATCTCATAAATTGACATTTCTCAGATCATGCGCAGGGTCAATACTCTTTACAATTATCGTGGGAGCAACTACTTTCACCGAATCAATCGGTATTCTGGATGCTCAGTTCAAGAAGCCTTCTAAAATTATATACGCCAGACACCAAGTCCTTTCGTGCAAGCAGCAAGATGATGCGTGCATAACAGCGTTTTTCCATTGACTAGGGATTCTTGAGCGCTGTGAATGCAAAATACCTCACTGTTTATCAACACAAGGACATACTTCTTCACGATGATCTAGTGGATGGTCTTAAATCTGACACAATACGTCTTTGACTTTTTGGAATTGGCGGACTCGAAAACTTCACTTGAGATATGCATTTCACTCACCAATGCAATAAAAGTATCCGCCAATTTCTTCCGCTCACTCAATGCTAGCTCAGACACTCCGCCATCTACATCTAATGCATGCATCGGAAATATCGCTGCTGTCAATAAAAGAAGTGCTCAACCATGAAAGGTTCCGAATTGTAATTGTGGATTTTGTGGTCTGAAGACACATCCACGGACTAAATGCGCAGCTCAATGAAGTACGTTTCTGAAATTTGGCAAAAAAGGGCATTGGGCAGCAGCGTGTATGTCAAATTTTGCAACTGTCGCATCGGATAATGGCGAACAAATAACTTCTGTACTACGCAGTGTGAAGACAACGAACGAAGTGACAAGTTCTCCCAATAGAATCTAGGAAAAAAAGTTTGTTGGCGAGGACTGCTCTTTTCATGTTAGAGCGCTTATTGATCCTGGCTCCACTCATTTATTTTTAGCGGCTGACGTGTGTGAGCAGTTGCAATTAAAAATCCAGCAAATGAAATCAAAATCTCGTCGCGTCGAAAAGAATTTCCCATTCATGGATTTTGTAGTGCTTTAGTGAGCATGAATAACTTTTATTATACTCTTTCTTTATCTCCGGATAGTCATTTAATTCGTAGCGCAATCATTGTACTGGGTGTACTCTCGCAACATGAAACAGTCTTACTTGAAATTTTTGGAAAAAGGACTTAGTTGGACGTTTCTAATTTGACGCAAATCTAGACCCATCGTAACGAAATCCAGAAACTCAAACAAAGAAGATTTTATGAGTATATGCAGAATGAAAATTCGGATCTGCTAAGGAAAGGAAGAGTTCATTGCTCACCATCTCCATGGCGAGCTCAGGCGTTTGTTGTAAAAGGTCAAAAATGACGAATGGTAATTGACTACTCCATGACAGTCAGTTTATCTACCAGTCTTGATTCGTATCTGTTTCCCAATATGGAAGAGCTGCTGAGCAACGCTTCTAAATATCATTTTTCTCAAATTGTAACTTAAAGAGCGCTCATCATCAGGTACCAGTGAAAGAAGAAGATAAAAAGCTCACATGTTTTGCAGTTTGGGGAAAGATTTATCGACTGAATTATCTTCCCTTTGGAGTAACTAACGAGTTACCTGCGTATCAATGAAATATAGACAATTTTGTTGACTGAAGCAAGCTACAAAGGACCTACTCTTACCTTGATGATGAAATAATAGGCGGAAGATCAAAAGAAGAGCATGACAAGGACTTTAAAATTTTTCTTTTTGCTGCCGATAAATAAGGAATCATCTTAAATATGGACAAAGTTCTGTTCTGTCAAAAAGAACTTTCTATGCTAGGCTTCATCGTCTCCGAAAATTCTCAGCGGTCGGAACCAGAGAGACTGCGTGCTCCGAAGGAGTATCCGGTTCCAGGCAATGCGAAAACATTACGATGTTTAATTTGATTTTTTGCGTATAAAGCAAAATGGGTACCGCAATACTCAAGCAGAATTCAGCAGCTCTTGGAAGCTCCAAAACAATGACATCGTATCAAAGACATCAAGTCGCCGGTCATTGATGCTTTTAACCTTGGCCCGCGCAGATGCTGGTAATTTGCTTCTGGAAACTGAGCCTCTGGTAAGCCATGGAATCATGATTATCCCGAAATAGCAGCCAATAGCGTGTTTTTTTGCAAAAATTATTGCAGTGTGAGCGGAATCATTCAGGTGCGGAAACATTCAGAAAGGGTTCCACTTTGTTGAGGACATTTCAGGTTACAGTGAAGATTGATCAAAAGAGCATCGCATATATATTTTTTGCAGCAAAAATGAAAAAAGAACAATAAGCTCCTCCGCTGGCGAATCGGTTTTGCTGAATATCGCTCTAGTAAAGAATACAGATCTGAATGCAAAAATAAAGGTGTTGATGCGCAGATTAAATCTTCGTTTTCTCTCTGCACGATAATTTAGCACATCCTGGAGTGATTAGATTTTGGCACTACATCAAAGCTAAGGACTTAACGCTCACTTTTGTGGACGTTTAGCAAGTTATCGCCACATGCGACACCAATCGGCGATTAAAACCCATATTTTACAAGCCTAGCCGGCATTGTCAGAAAAGCTCTTTCAGAAAGTTTTCCGTTTACTGAGGACATTTCCGGGTACTGGGATGGCCGATCAAAAAAGAATCGCTTTTATATTCTCGCAGCAAAAATTAAAAAAGAACTAGAATTCCCTCCGATGGCGAATCGAAGTTGCTAATTATCGCTTAAGTATTGAGTGCTTATCATCAGGTAACATTGAAAGAAGAAGATAAGCAGCTCACAGCCTTTGAAGTTGGTCTCCGGAAACGGACGCCTCAGGGTAAGCCATTGATTCATGAATATCCCGAAATAGCAGCTAATAGCATCATCTTTTGGAAACTTTATCGCAGTATGAGCGGAATCATTCAGCTGCGGAAAAAATGCCTTAGCCATTTTTGAATCTTTCAGAAAGTATCAGACTTTACTGAGGACATTTCCGATTAATGTGACGACCGATCAAAAGAGCATCGCAATTATATTTTTGCAGCAAAAAGGAAAAAATGAACAAGAAGCCCCTCCAGTGGCGAAACGAACTTGCTGAATATCGCCTAAGTACTGAGTGCCTATCATCAAGTACCATTGAAAGAAAAAGATAACCAGCTCAAAGCCCTTGAAGTTTGGGGAAATTTTACGAACTAAATCGTCTTTCTTTTGGCGTAACTAACGCATTACCTGCGTTTCAAAGAAATATAGACAATTTCGTTGAACTAACAAGCTAAAAAGGACGTACTCTTACTTTGATGATAAAAAATTTGGCGGAAGATCCAAAATAGAGCAAGACTAGAACGTTAAAGTTTTTGTTTTCGCTGCCGAAAAAGAAGAAATCATCACCTTTAAAATTTCGATTCTGTCAAAAGCAACTTTCTATGCTAGGCCTCATTGTTTCAGAAATTCCTAAGCGCTCAGACCCAGAGAGACTGAGTGATATGAAGGAGTATCAAGTTCCGAGAAAATTGAAAGCATTACATCTTTTAATTTGAAATTTTGCGTATAATGCAGAAGGGGTCCCGCAATACTCAAGCAGAATACAGCAGCTCTTAGAAGCTCAAAATCATGGAGCTTTTCCGTTGAGTTCCACTGTCATTTCTCGTATCAACGACATCAAGTCGCAGACCGCTTATGTTTGATTAACCTGGTCCCGCGCAGATGCTGTTCATTTGCTTCTGGAAAGTGACGCTATTGTGTACGCCATTGGCTCATGATTATCTCGAAATTGTAGACAATAGCCTATTTTTTGCGAGCATTATCGCAGTATGAGCGGAATCATTCAGCTGCGGAAAAATGCCTTAGCCATTTTTAGATCTTTCAGAAAGTATCAGACTTTACAGAGGACATTTCCGATTAATGTGACGACCGATCAAAAGAGCATCGCAATTATATTTTTGCAGCAAAAAGGAAAAAATGAACAAGAAGCCCCTCCAGTGGCGAAACGAACTTGCTGAATATCGCCTAAGTACTGAGTGCCTATCATCAAGTACCATTGAAAGAAAAAGATAACCAGCTCAAAGCCCTTGAAGTTTGGGGAAATTTTACGAACTAAATCGTCTTTCTTTTGGCGTAACTAACGCATTACCTGCGTTTCAAAGAAATATAGACAATTTCGTTGAACTAACAAGCTAAAAAGGACGTACTCTTACTTTGATGATAACAAATTTGGCGGAAGATCCAAAATAGAGCAAGACTAGAACGTTAAAGTTTTTGTTTTCGCTGCCGAAAAAGAAGAAATCATCACCTTTAAAATTTCGATTCTGTCAAAAGCAACTTTCTATGCTAGGCCTCATTGTTTCAGAAATTCCTAAGCGCTCAGACCCAGAGAGACTGAGTGATATGAAGGAGTATCAAGTTCCGATAAAATTGAAAGCATTACATCTTTTAATTTGAAATTTTGCGTATAATGCAGAAGGGGTCCCGCAATACTCAAGCAGAATACAGCAGCTCTTAGAAACTCAAAATCATGGAGCTTTTCCGTTGAGTTCCACTGTCATTTCTCGTATCAACGACATCAAGTCGCAGACCGCTTATGTTTGATTAACCTGGTCCCGCGCAGATGCTGTTCATTTGCTTCTGGAAAGTGACGCTATTGTGTACGCCATTGGCTCATGATTATCTCGAAATTGTAGACAATAGCCTATTTTTTGCGAGCATTATCGCAGTGTGAGCGGAATCATTCTGCTACGGAAAAGGAAACTTTCGCCATTATTGAATCATTCAGAAAGGGTTCCACTTTGTTGAGGACATTTCCGGTTACAGTGAAGATTGATCAAAAGAGCATCGCATAAATATTTTTCTGCAGCAAAAATGAAAAAACAACAACAAGCTCCTCCGCTGGCGAATCGGTTTTGCTGAATATCGCTCTAGTATTGAATACAGATCTGGATGCAAAAATAAAGGTGTTGATGCGCAGATTAAATCTTCGTTTTCTCTCTGCACGATAAATTAGCACATCCTGGAGTGATTAGATTTTGGCACTACATCAAATCTAAGGACTTAACGCTCACTTTTGTGGACGTATAGCAAGTTATTGCCACATGCGACACCTATCGGCGATAAAAGCCCATATTTTACAAGCCTTGCCGGCCTTGTCATATTATTTACGCCTTAAAACTGTTTGACAGGATATCCATTGATCTAGTTCGTTCCAAGATTCCGTCCTTCAAGACAAGTAACGTCTATTTGCTCACGTTATAGACGATAACAGTCGATTTCCTTTTGACTTCAGCATTAAGTATATTACAGCAACAGTGGAGGTTAACTAGAGTCGCATGTGTGCAGTGTTTTCTTCTCAGAAAGGGGACACGCCGAGTACCGTACATCGCTGTACAAACCTCAAGGTAACGGTTAAAACGAACGTTCCAATGGAGTTAATTGGAAGGCTGTTAGCTGTGTTTTGGATTCCAGTAAACTTCCACAGAATAACTAAGAAACATTTTTTGGAGAGGCACTTTCTTCAATTAGAGGGCTGCTTTGTACCAGCACAAACCCCTCACTTGCCATTTTTGCAATTCCCACGGAATTTCTTTGATTGGTTGTTGAAAGGCAATACAGCGTACCCGAGAAATTTTGTATGAAGGAAATCTGATCCTCTCGTAGAAGCTGTAAAAATAACAGACGTTACTAGCGAAAATGTCGTTCAAGACTGACATCTTAGTGGACGGGAAAGCATTGTCTCTGCTCGAGACTTATCACGGTCTCCAGAATGTTATTCAGACACTGCACTGAATGAGCAGCAAGCTGTTGTTTCTAAAGAAACTAAGAACACATCAAACTCACAGAACAAAACCATCACAGTGCAATTGTTAATGTCATCACAGTGCAAGAATGTCAATGTTTTCATGGCGAAGCGCCCGTAGTTCCAAAAGTGCTGGAGAAAGCACCACAGAAAACTTATAATCCAATGGCACATCCAGAATTGGAAAAAAACGACGTGGACGCCTGAGAAACAGAGCGACGTGTTACGTTGGATTTTGAAATGCGAGGGCTGAATTCAATGATAATTGGGCGCCTTCTATTGTATTGTAATCACATGTTCCATATAATGATTTATATATATATATATATATATATATATATTCATATATATTTGTGTCTTATATATATATATATATATATATATATATATATATTTATATATATATATATGTATATATTTATATATATATATATATATATACATAAATTTATATATATATTTATATATATATATATATATATACATATATATATATATATATATATAAAAATATTCATATATCTCTCTCCATATATATATATATATATATATATATATATATATATATATATTATAAATATAGATATGTATGTGTGTGTATTTTTTTAGATGTTGATTAAAAGCATACAATAAGCAGGTTTTCTTCTAAGCAACGCGACAGCCCGTAAGTCAGCATGTTAGTTGTTAGTGTTTATTTGGTTGTTGTGGATTTTCAGGTTGTCCTGAGGAAATTTCTTGCTCTTGTTTGTTTAGAAACGTGACCACTGATCTTGGCATACGTGGCAATCACATGCCAGCTGCCAAGAACACACATTTTGCTTTGAGAAATTCCTTTAATGATTTTTCATAAGCTTTATAATTTAGGTTTTTAGACCGATCGGATTCAAAAAATCCGCTTCGGTTCCAATAATATCAAAATTCCGGCTCATTCGGTAGAAGAACTCATGTCGAACTCTTTCGGTCGGTTCTGGCCTTTTGGAGCTTAGTGAATAGAGTTTTTGTTTTTTCTGCGTCACGCGAATTAGGAATGGGGAACGAGTAGATCTTTTGCTGCAGTAAAATCTCAAAGAAAAATAGCCTGTTTGCTCAAAGATACCCAGAGAGAGTCAGTGAATCTACTCGTAACAGAAGCTCCTCGTAGTTAGGATTGCAATTGTTTGTTATTCACTTCGGTATTCTCTCTTGAAACCCATATCGTTTCTGCAAGTTCAATATAGACACGTGAATGAACTGGACCCCATGCGTCAAAATCGGCAGTAGCAACAATTTGTAGAGACACATTTTGACTATTTCGTTCAAATTGTTCAACAGTTCTCTTCTCAAGTAGTTCGTTGGTCTTTTTAATTGATTTTTTAAATGCTCAGACCAGGTTAGCGAAGTATTGATAACTACACCAAGGTCTGTTTGTGATTTTTGTGGCAATCACGCGCGTTTGATGTGCGTATAATAGATCAGTGCAGTGTGCCCAAAAACTCATGGCTCTTAAATCGTTACATATAAAACAAAGAAAGCCATTGCTCTACACCCAGGACAAGTACCGTAGCCAGGGGTTGACATTGAAATACTAGTCATCATTCGTCATAATTCGAAAGTTAAACTCTATTGAATCAAAAAACTGAAATGTTCCAAAACGTAACCGAAACTTTGGAAAGTCCCCAAGAACTTCAAAAATCTAAATTCAGTGATCTCGAATAAAAGATTAAAAACTTCAGAAACTTTAGCCAATAAACACTATTCCGAAAACCTTCTATTGAGTGTCTTCTTAATTATTTGAACTTAAATCCTTTTCATTGTTGCACTTTGCGTGATTATGCTAGAAAAAGCAAAAACATTTGTTTTGTAAATGGAATAACATTAATTTGCATTTTACAAAAAACAATTTAATTGAACTAGATTTTTAACAACTAATTTATTTTCTTTTGGTGAAATTAGATTTTCTATCTTTTGAGTGAACTAAGTGTCACCTGTTTGATTTAACTAAGGTGTAACTGAAATGTTGAGATAAAATTTCTGTCAAAGTTTTTTATACGGCAGCGGCAGGAGAAGTGTCAGGCTGTTCCTACATTATTTTGCATTAGACGGGATTCAGAATTCCGCAAACTGCTGGGTTATATTTTTGGAGCTCAAAACAAAGTACATCTTTTTGGCAGTCTATTTTGTCTGATTTAACACTGATTTGAATTTTGAATTGAATAATTTCAAATACAATTAAGTAACTATTCGATGCACAGAGTGACTATACAACAAACTAGACAACAAACTTGGTGTTTCGATAGACAACAAACTAGACTTTGACAAGCATATCAGCATATCATGAGCAAGGTTAAAACAGCCAATGGAATCATTGCCCTAACAAAAAAGTGCTTCTCCAACATCACAGTGGAGATTTTCAGCGCTATATACAAGTCAGTCAGTTTATCGCATTTCGAATCTTGAAATCAAATTTGGTGCCCGCACTTGAGAAAACATATCAACCTGATCGAAAATGTCGAAACTAGAGTCACAAAATTATTCAACCTTTTGAGAGAACTGGAAAATGAATCAAGACTAAGGATACTGAATTTTCCAACCCTTGCTTACAGACGGAAAAGAGGCACCATTTTAGAAATGTACACGCTAACAAACCAGTTTTACGATAGCAGTTCAAGTGAAAGATTATTTGAGCCTAACGCCAGAATCTCAACTGCAAACCAAAAGAAGGCGATGCTGAAAAATTAAAGTATCGAAAGCAGACGGAACTTCTTCACTGTGCGAGCGGCTAAAGACTGTAACAATCCGCCAGAAGAGGTTACGTCTAGCACCAGTCTAGATATCTTCAAAAGAAGACTTATACAGGTACTGGGCTGACCTCCATACAATCATTTGAGATGTGGAATGGCACGATGGAGCTGGGCCTAGACGCCTGACGACCAGAAAACCTGACCAGACCTGACTAATTTTTGCGTTTTGATTTTCGTTACAAAATTTGTATGTCGTTGTTGTTTTTTGTGACCCCCAATTACAAATTGTTGTTGTTGTTGTTGATGGGGATTTTCTTTACAGAATGGATTTCTCCCGATCAAAACAGTTATAAAAATTAGACCATGTCTCTCTGCAGTGTTGACAGTCACAACAGATCTGCCACGTGCAAACGTTTTCTGGTTTGTACCGCAGCATGATATCATTCCCCATTTGCTTTAGAACTCTGTGTTTTAAGCCGTGTTGATCTCCGAAGTCAATGCTGTGATGAAGTCTGTTGGCTATCCTCTGGGTGCGAAAGAAGAATTCGCCGCGAGATTTTTCGAGTCGTTTTTTCGTTAATTGTGTTGTTATATATCACGTTACTATGTAAAAATATTGCACTAGCACCTGGGGGTCATAAAAATTTTGCCAGTAAGCGGGGGGGGGGGCAAAACAAATAGATCCGTTCATTTTCTCATTCAATTGGGCCTGCTTATCGTGCATTTTTCCTTTCTATATAGATATCTTCAATTCATCAGTTAGCACTTAATTGAGCTTAAACTGGATTATTTTTTTGTGCAAGCGAATTGATCAAATAAAGTTTAATTGAGCTAAAATTGAATTTATCACCTCGTGCAAGCTTAGAGGTGAAAATTTGTAATCCGTTGGCCAAGTCATGCCCAAAACCAGCTAAGGAGGCAAACAACTATCACGGGGAAATAAAAATCTAAGACATCAACAACAAATTTTTGAAATTAAAGTATTTTGTTCCGCTCTTGTTTTCCTTGATACGAGGCGCAGAGCCCTCTGCGAGATGCATTATAAAGCAACCAGCTGCAAAAATTCTTGAAAGAATACGACACTCGGACGCAAAAACATACATTTGGACGAACATAAGTTTCGCATTCCTTTCGCAGTTATCTATCTCGGAGGCTTCTGTGGTACTAAATGTGCAACTGAGGTTGATAATACGGGTCTTTCTCATTATACCCCCCATGAAAATATAGGCCCCCAGTATGTTATTTTTTTTAAACAAGTAAATTGAAAATATAACCCGGGGGTTAAATATCACAAGTTTAAAATTATATATACAAAATTAGTACAATGTTAAAAATCAAAATTAGTGGTTC
Source organism: Convolutriloba macropyga (assembly GCF_964194025.1). Lineage (NCBI taxonomy): Eukaryota > Metazoa > Xenacoelomorpha > Acoela > Convolutidae > Convolutriloba > Convolutriloba macropyga. Next base: position 31,825,098 of record NC_134477.1, read on the forward strand.
CGTTTTTTAAAGGTAAAAATAACTTTTGAAGCCACCAACGTTCCTTTCCAACGGTACAAGTTTGAATTGTTGGAGCAGATGCCTTTTTAACATGCGTTTAAACTTTGAGCGTGATCTGATAGTCCGGATTTCACGCGGAAGTTTATTCCATTTTTGGATGCTTCTTTTTTGTAATGATCGACTGCTCGACCTTAGGAGAATTAGCTGTTCAGATCTGTTTTTTTCTTACTAAGACATTACCACTCAGAGAAAAACTCTCAGTGTCTCAGTGCCATCTGATTTCAATAATGAAATATCATTCCTAAGTTTTGAAACGCTCATATGGCTTATTAAAAGTTCTGCAGGCAAAGTGTTAGATTTTACTGAGAGATCTGTAGATCTCTCAAACTTTTTTCTCATATAGCAAACTTTAATTCCCCAATTGATTTGTCGATTAATTCGCTGCATTGCAGAGAATTTCAAGTTTTGAAAAAATAGAGCACTGAACGTTAAATGAGAGAGGACTAGGGATTTGAATAGCGTCAATCGTGCTTTCAGAGGCAACCGATAACGTATAAGATATATGGATCTAATCAATGTGGCCATATTTGACAGGACTTTGTTGAGTTGTAAATGAAACTTTAATTTAGAATCAATCATTATACCCAAGTATCTGCAGTGACTTTGTGGCTTAATTTCTTGTCCCCGTTAAACTATTGGATTAAAATTTTCATTTTCTTTCGAGACGCAAAGATTTTCAGTTTTACCGGTATTCATGGTTAATTGGTTTTCCTTTAGATAATTATCTGTTTTCTCCAGTATTTCAGAAACAGATTTTTCCAGTTCGCTGCCATTGTTTCTGCTAAAATGGAAACATGTGTCATCAGCAAATTGAATTATGTCGAAGTTTCCTTGTACCTTTTCTCGAAAATCATTAAAGTAGAGAAGAAAAACTAAAACTGTTACCTGTGGAACACCATGATTTGTTTCCAACCGTTTTGAGTAAACATCATTTATCTTAATACACTGCTGTCTGTTTTTAAGAAATGAAGCAAATAAATCACTGCACATTCTGAAAAACCGTAAGCTTCAATCTTTTTGAGAAAAATTTCGTGCGATATTGAATTAAATGCTTTAGCTAGATAAAAAAAAACAACAAATGAAATTTTTAGAGTTATCATAGTTTTCTTGTAATGCTTCGATTAAGTGTAAAACAGCATCTGTAGATGACTTATGTTTTTGAAATCCAAACTGTGTACCATTCAAGATTTTTTCTTTTTGCATAAATTCGTTAACCTGATTGAGAAGTATACGCTCAAAGAGTTTTGCAAACATAGGAGTAAATGAGATAGGCCTATAATTCTCACAAATTTTCACATCCCGTTTTTTGAAGACCGGACTAATGAAAGCAATTTTAAAGTTTTCCGGGAAAATATTCTGAATAATGCATGTGTTAAAAACAAACTGCAAATGGGTTCCAATTGCATAATTTACTGCCTTGATTGCCCAAGAATTTAAAACGCCTGGACCCGGAGACTTATTGTTGCCGAGTGAATCAATGGCATCATAGAGTTCCTTTTGTGTAACTGTTCTGAAGCAAAACTTTTCCCTAACTTCTATGCGAGAAACATTTGGAGCGCTCACATATTGTCCATTGTTTAAGCCTAATTTTTGAAAACTTTTATTGAGACAATTTGCAATATCAAGTTCATTTTCTAATTCTCTTCCACCATCGACTAGTTTGTCTTTCCCTTTGAGACACTCCCTTTCTTTGCCAGTTCTTTTTTTGATGAAACTCCATTGTTCTTTACTTGTTCGTAGATCTTTGAAAAATTGTTTGCAAAACTCGTTTTGGGCTGTTTTTAAACGTCTATTAACCCAATTTCTCTGATATTTGAAAATGGTATGCACTTGCTCCGATGGGTTCTTTTTCTAGTATTAAAAAGTCTATGTTTTTTCGTGATTTCTTCTCTCAGCTCTTTTGTTAGCCAAAGTTTTTCAGCAATTTTTCTTTTTGTTGAAAACTTTTTATAAGTGGGGCGTTTAACTCTAGAGTAGCACTGCAAACGTTTATGAAAACATTGTACATGCTATTTCCATCTTCACATTGATATAAGTTACTCCAGTCCTGATTTGAAAGATCGAGACTAAATTATTTGCATCGAACTTTCTTTTGTTTCTACTGATAAAGCTTTGCTTCCTGTTTTTAGGTTAAACAAAAAAATTGGTAGTATACAAAACAATCAAGTGATCCATTTCAACTGATGGGGAAAAAATCTGAACATCTTGAATTTGGTTTTTGCTGGAAAGCCCATGATCAATTAGTGTTACGTCTTGGCTGGTGGCTCGTGTTGGTTTTTCTGTGTTTGACAAGGTAAATCCTGAATTACTGGCAAACTCATCCAATAAAGTGGATTCTCTTTTGTTTAAATAATTGAGATTATAATCGCCAAAAAGCCAAACTTCGTCAGTGATTGAGTACGCCGAGGAAGTCTCTGATGTTAATTCGTCAATGAAAAAGTTTCCTAAAATTTTATTTGGACAATAAGAAGCATTAATTAGGATTTTGTTCACCAATAGTCCAGATATTTCTACCCATAAGGACTCAAAAAAGCTTTCATTGAATACATTTAGATCATTTCGCTGTTTTGAAGATATGTCTCTAGGAACCCAGATGGCAACACCCCCACCCTTATTTACTCCTGTCTTTGATGACCTTGATTTTAAATAAAGTTTGTGCTTCGGACTCAAAAAACTCTCCGGATGAACATCTGTTTCGTTCAACCAAGTTTCAGTTAGGATCACTATTGTGTTTTGAGTCAAACTTGTCAAAAAGTCAGTGAAAAAGTCATATTTGTTTTTTAAACTGCGTGCATTGAAGAGACAAATGCTTAGATTTTTGCAATCTTTTGTAACTATGTCTATCAGCATGTCCGATTCACGAATCTGAGAAAAGGGACCCGGATTTAGATGAATATCACCACTTAGGAGCAAGCGCATGAAGTGTAAAAGAACTATTTTGCACATATTCAAAAATCGAAAAAAGTGGAACCTAATTTTCACTTTATAATTATCATGATTTTGGTTGTGTGACATAACCGAATATATAAACTTTTCATTTGAGGTGCTAAGTAAAAAAGCAAAAACTATTAGTTTGGAAATGATCATTTTTGCTGACAAAAACCTTAAGTCACTCAACCAAAGGACTGATTAAAAACGCTGAATTTGTCGCAGTGCAATGTTGTTTTGTGACACAGTAATATTATGCTGTTGATAATAGTTCAGATTACTCTTGACAATTTTTTGTACTCCAGCCAAATTTAAATGAACACCATCATTAGATATTTCGGATGTTGTAATGTTGCATTTCAAAACCTCTACTTTTGTCCATTTAAATGTTCCGTTTAACTCTAAAGCTATATTTCCCAGTTTGCTTATTGAACTCTACAATTTCTATATTATTCGATTCACGCCCTTAATGGCCATTTTTAACTTGTGGAATTTCAGAAAGTAGAACTATATTGTGACCCATTAAGTTTTCCAATAGCGAACTGTTCTGATCCCGTAAATATCCGACTTCCGATTGGAATTGATCAATCATTCGACACTGGTACGCGTTTGCATTATCTTTCAATTCTATCTGCTGCTTTTGTTTTTCAATGACATGGTTTTGTTCTGAAATCGTTTGAGCTTGTTTGTCGATTAATTGTTTCTGTTCTTGTACGATTTCGTTTTTATGCTTTAACTGTTTTCGCATGTCCTCGATGGTGTTTGTAAGTCTTGAAAGTTCATTACTCAATTCAGTTTTAGTTCGCTGAGGCATTTTTAATCAAAACTTTGGTTGGATTTCGATTTACGCAGCAAATTGCATTTACCAACTGTTCTGCTCTTTGACTTCTGCTGGGGTTATAGGTTATCTGACCACTAAGCTGGGGGGCTATAATGGGAAAGACTCGATAGCAAATAGTGTTGCTGTAAGGGAGAGGAGGCTAGATACCCTATTAGTGTAGTCACATTTCAAACTTGTGGCGCGGCTCCTAGAACCTATCATATTGGTTTAAGTTCAAAATATAATATTGAAATACGCTGCCATGATGTTTCGTAGTGGGGTTTCTCTGTTCCGTCCATTGGGTGGATTATAACCCGTTTTTCCTTTTTCTATACAAGCTATGTTAAATGGGGTGTCTTGATCAGTATGAATTTCGCGATCGAAAATTTAGTTCCGATGATGACTATTTGAAAGTCTTGGAATTCATAGCTATTACTACTTTTATAACTTAATTTCAAATTATTTGGATTATTTGTTAGTAATTGCGGTTGACTCTATGTCCGTAATATTGGTAATCGAGCTTGGTATTTGAAACGTCAGGTTCTAATTGCCTCAATCGAGAGTTTGCTTTTATTGAACTGGCATTTGAGCTGCTGTTTAAAGTCCGTATACAGGTCAAAAACTATGTACATTCTCTATTGTTGCCCTTTAACGTCGTTGGGCGTGTTGGTAAACAGCAAATTGACCGGCTATCAGTACCACTTGAATAGATCTCTTGAATGGTTTGGTTTCTGATTTAAAAATTGAAATTTTCAGTTAAGTTATGAATTAATGGATGTTGTATCAGCTGCTTCCATTGGAACATCTCTCGTTGCAGGTGTTTCAGTTTTCATGTTTTTCCGTCGATTCAATATTTGGTATCAATTGTTTCACAAAACCGAAAAGCGCAGTGTTAAAAATGGTGGTTCTTTGGTCGCTCAGGTTTTGAAAGCTCATGATGTTGACACAATTTTCACTTTGCCCGGTGGTCATATATCACCAATATCTGTGGCATGCGAGAAGCTTGGAATCAAAGTAGTCGACACCCGGCATGAGGTCACAGCTGCTTTTGCTGCCGATGCTTACGCTAGAATAGGTCGAGGCATCGGAGTGGTTGCTGTTACAGCTGGACCTGGCCTAACAAATGTTGTTACTGCTTTGAAGAATGCCCAGATGGCGGAATCTCCTGTTTTACTGCTTGGTGGAGCGGCTGCAACCATCCTTAAAGGCCGAGGTGCGTTACAAGACATTGATCAGATGTCATTGTTTAAGCCGGTTTGCAAATACTGTGTATCTATCAGAAAAGTAAGAGATATCATTCCAACGTTGAAACATGCTATAAAAATTGCTCAATCAGGAGTTCCAGCCCCAGTTTTTGTTGAACTTCCTATCGACACACTGTATTCATATGAGGCAATTAGCAAAGAGATTGGTGTCAAGCCAAATGCCAGAGGCTTAATTCAGAAGATTGTTAACTTATACTTGAATACTTACCTAAATAATTTGTTCTGTGGTGCGTTTGAAATTCGTGACTGCGAGCCACTGAAAATTGACATTCCAAAAGCCACCGATGCAGATGTTCAAGCTTCCGCCAAATTACTCTCGCGAGCTAAGAAACCCGTATTTCTTATCGGCAGCCAGGCAATTATACCGCCGTGCCCTTTGCAAAACACTATCGTTGCCCTGGAATCCTTTGGAGTTCCCTGCTTTCTAAGTGGAATGGCTCGTGGATTGCTGGGCAGAAATAATCCGATCCATATTAGACAGAACAGGTCACAGGTACTGAAAGAAGCCGACTTAATAGTTCTTGCCGGTACTGTGTGTGACTTCCGGTTGAGCTATGGAAGGTCTATTGGGAAGCAAGCTAAAGTAATATCTATCAACAGAGGGAAAGACTTAATGAAACTAAATAGTGACATGTTCTGGAAACCTGAGATTGGAATAGTTGGGGATTCTGCAGATTTCATTGGACGGTTACACGCTGCGCTACCAGGTTACAAAGCTGACCATGCATGGGCGACAGATTTAAAACTCAGGGAAAAAGAAAAGGAAGATAAACATGTTGAGAAAGGTAAACTGGATGTCGACAGGTATCTCAATCCTCTACACGTGCTTCACAAGGTTGAAGAGACTCTGAGCGATAACGCTATTTTGGTAGCCGATGGCGGGGACTTCGTTGCTACTGCTTCCTACATTCTGAGACCCCGAGGTCCGCTACAGTGGCTAGATCCTGGACCCTTCGGGACCCTGGGAGTTGGAGCTGGTTTTGCGATCGGCGCAAAAGCTGCTAACCCCGATTCCGAAATCTGGATTATATACGGAGACGGCTCATTGGGTTACTCGATAATCGAATATGATACTTACAGACGATTCAAAATTCCTGTTCTCTCAATTGTGGGTAACGATGCTTGCTGGACGCAGATTGCCCGAGAGCAATTTCCAATGTTGGGAAGCAACGTTGGATGCATGTTGGAATTCTCTTCATATGAGAAAGTGGCAGAAGGATTTGGCGCGAAGGGCGTTCTTCTTCAAAGTAAAGAAGAAGATATCGGGGGAGCGATAGAACAGTGTAAGGCCAGTTTGCAGGACGGGAAATCTGCGCTCATCAATTGTCTCATAGGCAAAACCGACTTCAGAGAAGGATCTATCTCGGTTTAGATGAATACTGCTCTGCTCTGTTTTATTATCATCAGAAAATGCCTTATTGCCATTCTAAATTTCTATACATTCAGAGATAAAATTTATATAGATCTTTGCTATGTTCTTTGCAGCGTTTTTGCTATAGTTCGTTACAATTTTACTTTCTAGATTCAGTAATCTTACGTATGTTTTTTTTTCAACGAATACGTCGAAAAATTTTGTCGAGCATGTCTTAGCGAATTTTAGAATTTTTGTTTCTGAACAAAAACTGAGATTTTAATTGGACAACGCTGCTTAGTCTATGTTTTGAAATAACATCTTTTTGACGATGCTTATAAATAAAAATCGATTTGGCTTGAGAACTTGAACTAAATTTGATTCTAAAAGCTTTAATGAGAGAGAGAGAGAGAGTTAATTCCTCTGAGTATAAACAAACATCAAAATATAACACATGACAAAATTTCCTACTTTTAGAGTTCAAGATCAGAAACGTCAAGTTATCATTGCATTATACATAAAACCATTGCACACTCAGAGAGGACAGTTTACGGATCCGACTGGATCACTGAGCACTGACCTTAATTCTTTTTTTTTTACAATTGGATATGACTATTCAAAAAGAAAAAAAATTTCTCTTAAAAGACAATAGATGAAATTCTCAATTTATTTGATGGAATTTTCAATTTTTGACAAAATTTTTTACCCCTTTAGAAACGCCGGCGACAGCAAATTGAATAATTTTGTGTTGTCTTCTTAATAGCTTATAAAAAAAAGTCCGCGAAAGGTGTACACAAAGTCCCAATTAGGAGATTGTTTTTGTTAATTCATAATTCGATAAAATGTAATTGTCTATAATCTTGTGCACCAGACTGACAAACGAAAAACTAGAAAGTTCATTATAGTTTCGATGGTAACACATTGTTTTCAATAAAAAGATTAAGTAATTTGGCACCTCTGTATCTCAATGAATTCCTTTCGAACTTTCGTTTACACTTTGGTACTTTCAAAAACCATTGCAACGATCTTCTTGTGGAATTGTTTGATCGGGATTCGAAAGAAAATAACTCATTAAGATATGTATCTGTGTGCATTTTATTACTGATTTTATTACAAATTTAAGAAGTTCATAAATATGCAATTCGTGAGCAGTTAAGACCTTGTATTTCTCAAAAAACTGTTACATTTTCTGTGTATTTCTGGAACAAAATGAGCCTGAGAGTTTTTTTGCAATAGAACTAAAGGTTGAAGGGAAGTAAAGCTTACACATCCATATATCAGCACACCATATTGAATGATTGGTTTGATATTTGATGAATAAAATTGGAATAAAACACGTTTTGGTACATAATGCCTTAATTTTGACACTATTCCGCACTGCATTGCTAACTTTTTCTTCCCATCCTCAATGTGCTCTGTGAATTTCAATTTTTTATCCAAACGAACTCTGAGATACTTGCAGCTTTCTGACTCAGGTATATTAACAGAATTTAATTTAAATACGGAAAAGCTATTGACATTAGAGGCGCTTTCCTATTTTAATATTCATTTGACAACTTTTTTCAGGATTAAGAGACAGCTTGCTGGCGTTGAGCCATTTCTCTACATTGACCAAATCCTTTTGCATTGATTCAAAATCTTTATTGACTGCTGTTAAGTTGGTATCATCTGCGAAGAGAAAAGTTCTGAAGACTTGGCACACGTCTGGAAGGTCATTTATGTATATTAAAAGTAGCGGGCCAAGAATCGAGCCTTGTGGAACACCACAGTTTAACTTCAACCAGCTGGAGTTGCAATTATTGACTGAAACACATTGCTGTCTTTCCGATAAATAATCACTAATCCATCTTAGGCAAACTCTTCTTGTACCATATAGTTCAAGCTTTTGTAATAGGATTTGGTGGTCTATTGTGTCAAAAGACTTTATTAAGTCAATAAAAAATGTGGCTACCTGACAATTGCGTTTGCAATGGCATCAATAGTGCTATGTTTTTTTCGAAAACCAAATTGATTAGGATGGAACAAACTGAAAGTTTCAAAGTAAGTATAAATTCGATTATACATAATGCGTTCAAAAACTTTACTCCACACAATGGGAAGCGAAATTGGTCGGCCGTTATTTATCTCGTCCTTCGCCGCTGCCTTGTGCAGAGGTACAATTATAGCTTGTTTTAGAATACTTGGAAATTTACCGTCTTTAAAAGATTTATTAACGAGATGAACAAGATGCTTGCAAATTAAGAAACCTGTTTTCTTAATCAAAATCGTACTAATATCATCAACTCCCGAAGATGATTTTTCTTTGAGATCCTCAATTATTTGCAAGATTTCGTTGCAATTTGTTTCATAAAGCCACATACTCTGCAAAATATTAACCTCAGGATTAACAAAAATCTCATTTGGGATGTCTGCTTTTAGTTTCTGTTCTATACCTACAAAAAAAGTGTTGAGCTCGTTTGCAACATCTAGATTATCATCAATTCTTCTACCATCTTTTATTAGATAAGGAACTTTAGAATTTTTAATAGTAATTCCCTTAAGCTCATTTAAAATTTATAAACTTGTTTTGAGTTTCCGATGCATTTTGTGAACTTTTGCTCATAGTAAGAATTCTTTTTGGCTTTGATTGTTTTCTCCACTTTAGTTCGTAGTGCTTTAAATTTCTCTAATTTTTGGTTGTTCTGACGGTCTATTTTCCATGACTTGTGTGATTGGTTTCTTTTGCAGATCAAATTTTTCATATTTTTATCAAACCAATTAGGTTTTTTAATTGTATTCCTGCTTGACCTCCGATATGGTGCAAACATTGCTAATACTTCTTTTAAAGTATTTTGAAATCTGTCAAAAGCACAGTTTATACTTTCCGTTTTCTGGTATCTTATTGTAGCTAGTGATTCAGAAAGGTTATCAAGAAAAAGAAGACATTCTACTCAACGATTTGAGAAAACTGGTGTCACGAAAACCAATTTCTGGTGAACAACTTTTGCTAAAAACCAATTTCTGGTGAACAACTTTTGCTAATCGTTTTCTGAATCCTTAAATTTTGTTACGAAAAAGTGATCTAAGCAAGTCGAGGTATTTCGGCTAATGCGAGTTGGCTAACGACAACATGGTTGAAAACCATCTGATTGGATAGTCGATAGATATGATGACGTCATCAGATTTTTTATCTAGAACGTTGATGTTGAAGTCCCCACAAACAGTTATTCTGTCATAATTTTCATTGATGTTTTCCAATGTTTCATCGAGCTCAAAAATGAAATTCTGCCTGTTAATTCTGGGGGGATTATAAACCACTAACACGGCAATCTTTAACTCTCCGAATTTCAAGTGAACCAAAAGACTTTCATTCAATTTGCAATTCAGCTCCTCAATCAAGTTCACCTCATCACTTATCTGGATCATAATACCTCCACCCCTACCACTTCTTGATTTTGACAAGCAATTATTGTAATTTGCTACCTTGAATAAATTCGGATCATCATTAACTGTTAGCCAAGATTCTGTTAAACATATGACGGAAGGCGGAGACTCAAAACAAGATATCAGTGTCTCTAATTCTCTAATTCTTTATGATGTTTTTTAATGGATCTAGTATTTAAGTGTAAAATTTTGAAGTGATTTGATGCAGATCTAATTTTGGTCGCTTTATTTAATCTAAGGGGTGAACTCTTATGTTGCAGACTCTTCACAGCACTCTTCGCTCCGATACAGCTGTTCCTCAATATCAGCAAGAATAGTCTCTTTGGCATTCGGCGAACCACTTCTAAGACTCATAACAAAATCAATTAATTCGTCTGTATCAGCTCTCTTGCTTTTTAGTTCCTCCATTAGATTGGTATAGTCGCTGTTCTCAAAATTGTCACGCATACGCTTTAGGGAAGGCATTTTGGTCGATAAGGGTGTACCAGGCGCAAAAATTGGCTGTTTTGTTAGCTTTGGAACAGGCGTGTTATAAATAATTTCATTGACTTCCATCGAACCCGCTGTTGTCGTAGATATTTGGCTTTGCTTTTGTGGTAGATTCTTTTGATAATTGAATTTTTTTTCCATTTTACTAGCGACTGGTTGCAATTCAATAATATCTTGAATAAAATTCAGTTCAAGATATCGCTTCATCCCATCTGACTCGAACTGAAAAAGTGGTGCCGAATTCTTAGTAGTAACTTTTAACTGTTTTGCTTGAGCCTCCTCTTTCAATGACTTGTCGTACTTGCTCAATCGCTCGAGAATAAAAACCGGTGTTCCATTATTTGGATTCCTATAATTCCGTAGCAAACCCTTCCTGGTCCAGATTCTTTCCTTTTGGTCAAAATAGACGAACTTCGCGATAACTGGTGGTGGATTGAATGGCGATCCTCTGCCCAACGGATTGCACGCTTTTAAATCGCGGTTCAATGTTGACATTCAACACATTTTGAATAAGATCAATCACATCTGAGAGGTAGGTTCCATTTGAACTAAACGGTAGATTGCGAAAAATTAGACAATTTTTTGATTGATATCTTTCGAGTTGATTAACTTTGATCTTCATCTGTGTCACCTCAGATTCCAATTCGGCAATTCGTGCATTTTTTGCAATATTTTCTTCAATTAGGTTTTTCAAAATTTCCTTGGATGGTTCATCAAGACTCTCACTCTCATGCAATTTTTTCATTAGATCTCCCATGCCTCGCTGGCTCATCTCTAGAACTATTTAATAAGTTTATTACAACAATTAGGCTAATTAATTGCTCTCAAACGGAATTTGTATTAATTTTATTAGACCCGCGGTCTTTTTAATGTGATTCTTTACTTGAGAATTGACATAAATCCATCCCTCCGTCGCCATTCCTAAGCCCGACGTTAGTCGCTTAGGTTTAAATGCTCTCAAGCAAAGTTTGTGGCAATTCTTTTAGTCTTGTTCTCTTTCTTATGCGTTTTTTCGTCCGACCCTTTTGACTTTTCGTGCTCTAAAACGCGATAAACAAGTAAAGCCCAGAGGACATTAAGTTCTCTTACAGTCTTACTATTCTTTACAAATGCGATTCACCAAAACTGCTTTGAGGAGACGATTTCATGTTGTCAAGGGCACTTCTTGATCTTTAAAGTTGACCCCTCAGTCATCGCCTACTCAACCCCCGTCCACACTTCCCCCTCCTTCACCTGGCGATTTGAACCCGCCTCTGTTCTAGCTTTCCCACAGCCCTCCCCCCATCGCTAGACACCCCCTCCGCTCCCCCTCTCCCTAATGCTAGCATCCCTAAGAAGCCGATCCCTACCGTAGCCAAGCACTCGACGGTCGTTTGAGAGCAAATCGCCTGACTCGGTTATGCTTAAAATTTTTGCTACCAACTTATTGGAACAGTCAGGCTATTTTTTTAAAAAGATTTTGGTCCTGTTTTTTTTCCGGACGAAATACCCAATGTCAAAATACTTAAGATGATAAATACTCTAATATTTTTTCTTATTGGTAGAATTATCAGAAAAACTTGGTAGCATAACAATGCTGAAGTGAGATAATTTATGCTGTAATATAATGTTGAATATAAGGCTACTTAGTTTTCAAAATTGGTTCAGTTGGTCATGCCCGGGGTTATGGCCATGCCTCAGCGGTAAAAAGCTTCAAAACTATAGATTTTGCATACATGTTATTCCGGAAAGTGTGGTAATCAATTTTTAATATGTGAGCATATTAGATCTCATAGTTTCCAGACACATCCGGAAATAGATTAGTGATTCGTGATCAACTGGTCCACTTTGAATAGTATTAGATCTAAGCTACTTTATGGAGTCTATGTTTGTAAAAAAAATGTCCCTGTTCCCATTGAAGAGTGATCAAATAGTTTTTGAAAAAACAATGCACGCGTTGAACACACGATTGTGGGGTTTTCCGATGTTATACAGAAGCTCACTTATAAGTGACTTTTTATTGAAATTTGGAAAAATGGGAAATTTGACTGATCTCTCAATTATTTAGTCTTATCCACTAGCCGCTGGCGTAACAGAAACGCTCATGAAGTGAAAAATTGAGCAAAATTGGAGAAAATTTAACAAGATCAGAGAACAACATCATATTGCCAGGAAGGGGCAACGCTCCACTTCGTTTCCTTGCTCATAAATGTTTGATATTTTAAAGTAGCATTGTACAAAATGGGCAGGTAGGAGACCGAAAGGTACTTCTTTGCACTCGATGATACTTATGAGGTTCCTGGCAACTGTGTATTTCTATTCACTAGTTAAAACTGCTATTCTAGCCCTGAACTGAATTTGTTCTGGGATAAGCTCAAAAATTCCAACGTTCAGCTGAGGAGTTATGGTTTTTGTCTTTGAACGTCAGAATTGAATCGGCCGATATCGTAATTTAAAAAAATTAGAAATTATCACAAGTCCCCTTGACAACAATTTTTGTGTCCTTGCGTTCTTTGAGTCACAAGAAAAGACTTTTTTTGACATTTTCTGCCTTTCGATTGGGTGCTCTCTTGTTTTTAAACTAATTAGACGGTTTTTCATGGTTGTGTTATCTGCTGTTGAAGTGATTTACAGTTTGCCTGTGAATCAAGTTTTTAGGCAGTTTTTCTTTCAACGAAATGATGCTCGCAGTTGTGAGCGTCCTCATTGAGATGCTCAGTGTAAGCAAGGGCAATTGTGTCAAACCGTTAAAAACTCTTCTATCGAGTAGTGTAATTTTTTTCTTTGGTAGAACTTACTTCGAAGGTTCATTTCTGGTTTGAAGCTGTCTTCTTAAAAGTGGTACCATTTTCCAGTATCTACGTTGCGGCTTCTGTCAACAGTAACAGCAAATGTTTGCCTGCCCAACAAGCAGTAAGTTTGATGGTTACGTTGATGAAACAGAAAAACGGAACATAAAACAAATCAAAATAACCAGTTTTCATCAAATTGCCAAAATTATAGTCTTTTGCATGCTTATTACCTCGGAAACTGATAATAAGTTTTCCCCCATTTAGTTTACTCGATGTCATAATTTTGCAGAAAACGAAGTAACGGAAAATTTTTAGAGGCAAGATCAATTCGATTGAGTTGATATTTGATCAGCTGGCTCTCCTTTTAAAAACATGAGATATAACTTATCTTTTTATGGTATGCTTGTAAAATTTCTAATTTTTTTATTCTCGAACTCGAAAACTGAACAACTAATTTATCAACGTTCCATAAACGCGTTAGCGCTTCGATTTTTGAGTATGCACATGTTTTCTGGAAAACAATTTTCAGGTGATGTGAATTTTAGTTTTTTCTCCACTAACTTGTTGCATAACCATGAATCCTAACTAAAAAAACTGGGCAAATTTGGAAAAGGTTTACGAATTAAAAAAACTTATCGCCATTGAGGACTCCGCTCCACTTCTTGTCACTGCCCTTAACATTAGTTCCTACCTGAAAATTCTAGTTAGTTGACCTTCTATTTGTTGATTGAAGCGTTAGAAGTACTTTTGTTCAATTGAAATCGTTATTTGTTTGCTTGAATATTTTTTACCTTTTTGATGCTAGTAAATAACATAGGTGTTGAAAGGCGCTTATGTGTACTTGAGGGTAATTCTAAGGTTCCTGACAACCGTGTATTTCTATTCCCTCGTTTTGCAAAAAAGCTGTTCCTGCCGTTAACTGAATTTGTTCCTTGACGGAACTTTTTGCTAGCTCACAAATTCCAAGGGTTCAATTACGTATCATCGTTCTTGTCTTTGAACGTTCCAAGTGAATCGGCTGGTATTGTACTAAAAAAGTAAAACGGTCTTCTAAAGTCTGCGTGACCTCAATTGTTCTGTTTATACGATCCTTTCGTCACAAGACGGAGACTCATGTAATTTTTCCGCCTTTCAGTTGCATTTTTCCCGTTTTTTAATTGCTCTCAAATGAATTTTGTAGCATCAATATTAGCCCTGCGGTCGTTCGATATTTGTCATGCGGTTATGCAAATTTTCGCTTGAAAAATTTTCCTTCTGATCTCTTGGACTTTTCGTATGCAAAAACGGGACAAAACAGGTAACTTTGGAGGGCGTTGAGGTCTTTCGAATTATAAGAGCCTTTCTGCTCACCCGACTCTAAGTATGTGATTCACCGAAGCTGTTTGGGAGACATAAATTCGTGGTGTGATAGGCGGTTCTTAGATTTTGGCCCCCTCAGTTCGCCCTCACCTCCATTTTACGCCCCACTTCAATTAAGCTAAAGCTAGACTCTTCACCGTAGCTAGCTATTGACGACACCGACTGCTCGCAAGCCGTTTGAGAGCAATTCGCCCGACGCTATTGGATTATGTTCACATTTGTTGATGATTTTTTGTGTACTTGTTTTATCTGCGTTTCAGTTGTGAGCGTTTTAAGGGTGATGCTCAGTGTAAGAAAAGCAGTTGCGTCGAACAGTTTAAAACTCACGATCAAATAACAAAATTTTTCTTTCGATTTTATAGATTTAGTTCTGTGAAACAAATGCGTTTTCGGTTCATTGTAGATAGATTGCTCGTTGACATTTTTTTTCGCGGCTATTTTGCTGATAGTTCGTCTACGTTCTACATCGTACTGTACTTCGTCAATGCGCTCGCTGTAGTTCTGTATGTTACGGTGTTGATCAGTTCTGACAAAGGAATTGAAATAAAATCGGGGATTTTTAAATTTTACAAGTACTCATCAAAAGGAGATGGCTCGAATTAAAAATTTTTACTGTACACAACTGGTCGACTTTTTTGTATTATAAAGTACTGGGTAGTTTCAGGCTAAATGGCAACATGTAATATCAAACGGATAAAACCATATCGAGATGACAATCATGGCAACAAACATGACCACGAAAATGACGATAATACCTACTGCTATCAAGCTAAAGGAGGCTCGTGGGTCTACATACCAGAACTGATAAATCCATTCTCAGCTTTGAATGTGGGCAAAAATGCGAGTTTGGGCGAATGCAAGAGAGCCTTCCGAAGGCTAGTGGCGACTCCGAATCGCCAGAAACGGATGTTGGTTGCTTATGCCTGGCATATGCTAACAAACGAGGTTTTGTATGCGAAGGGTGAAAAGAGTCTCTGTGATGTTTTCGACTACGCAATCAGCGGAGATACTTTGAATTTGGCACAGGTATACCCTGCTTTATTTATCATTTTTTGCCAAGATATTTATTTTTGGTTTCAAAAATTTTTTTATATCGTGTGAAAGATGAACTCAAAAGCATTGTGAATATTTGCTGTCATTAAGTATAGCTGGTTAGTCCTAATTTAGAAGACAACACTTCTAATTGTAATATACCAGTATAACTGTTTATAAAAGATCTGTAAAACTAAAAAAGTTCATCAATTTAAATAAGGAGTCAAAGAAATCAGACGATAACATCTGGTTCCTTTACTATCATGAATGTGATATATGAAACCTCGGAAATCCGATTGAATTTTCAAAAGATGGATGCTAGCGAGTAACTTTTTGAGATTAAATTAGGCTATTTTTTTAAGAATGTATTTGAAGTTACTTGCGAAAACCTTTTCCTTGATTAAAAAGTCGACAGTCGCCTATTAGCATTAGTGAAGACTCAAACTCCATCAAACCTGTTTTGTTCTATTTGCCTGGCATTGAGTGATGGATTAGTGATGAGTGATCACGTACTGCAATGCAATTGAATGAGTACAAGGGATTGCAACAAAGCTATGCGTAATGTAGGAGAGAATTGCATTTTTAGATCTTGAATTGTCTTGATTGATCGACTTCTGAATGATGAAATTCATATGCTTATCATCATAAAGTTTCTCATCCAAGTGAATTCAAAGAACCTGTAATTCCCTGTGAAAGCTGAAGTTGATTGCTTGGCTTACAGTTTCTTATCGTTTAGTTTTACCTGTACTCGAAATCATGAGCAACTTTGATTTTGTTACATCAACTTGAATTTCTTTCTCAGGTAAATTTTTTTACAGTTTTTCATCCTTTTTGTGTTGCTTGTAAAGATTCTTTACTGCCCAAGAATTGTATGTTTACGAACTTCTTAAATTCGAATAAAAGCAGTAAAGAAAATGCATGTAGATACATATCTCAAGACTTATTTTCTTTTGAATCGGGATCAAACAATTCAACAAGATCCTTGAAATAGTTGTTGAAAACTCCTAAGTGTAAATGAGAATTCGAACGGAATTCACTGAGATACAGAGATGCCAAGTTATGACGTCCTGAACAAAATTTCGAATAAATCAAATACAAACTAATCGTGTTAACTTTTGTTTACATTCTTTGGTAAATTTAAGCAATTTCCTCTTGCGTAGCTCCAGATATTACAGTCAAGCATATACATTTTTTATCAGCTGAAAGCGCTAATTAATAAAGATTATTTCTCTCTTCTTTACCTCCTATTGTTCTTGATGAATTAAATTATTTAAGAAATTGTTTTTAGTTTTCAGACAAAAATAGTGGAATGCGTACTCAAACCGTTGTCGACTCGGCATCTGAAGAAAAGTTAGCTGCTTCGCCATTCTTCTCGCCTTTTACAAATTCTAAGTACTTGCTAAACATTAATGCATGCTAAGAAGACAGAAAAGCAATTTTCTTGATTAGAATAATAAAAAACAAGAAAACATATTGGTTGAAATTGTGAATTTTATACCGGATCAATTTTTGTTACCACCCCCTGGAATATCCGAGGTTTCCTAATGGGGTGAAAAATTTTGTCCAAAATTGAAAATTCCGGTAAATAAGTTCAGAGTTTTGAGAAATTGAAGGGCTTTGTTTAGTGATCCATTGGATCCGTACTCTCCTCTCTGACTTTATCTAATTTTCCCGTATAATGAATAAGTAACTATAATGAATAAGTAACTTGAAGTTTTCTGATCCTCTGTCTAACTAACTTTATCTCTGTATCTCTCTCTCTCTCTCTCTTTCTCTCTATAACTCTCTCTTTCTCTCTCTCTCTCTCCCTCTCTCTCTCTCTCTCTCTCTCTCTCTCTCTCTCTCTCTCTGTGTGTGTGTGTGTGTGTGTGTGTGTGTGTGTGTGTGTTTCTCCCTCTCGTTCTTTCCCTCTCTCTCTCTCTCTATCTATCTATCTCTTCCCTCTCCCTTTCTCTCTCTCTTTCTCTCTCCCCTCTCTCTCTCTCTCTCTCTCTCTCTTGCTTGTATGTAAAAGTCTTCAAAACATCCATGAGATTTACATGAAATAATGAATCAAACGGTTTTGAAACCTGCAGGACACAGCATGCTGTGTCGTTACTATAGTTTCTGTTAGCAAAGGAAGTGCTTCTGTTGCGGAGCGTGTTCGTGTTTTTGTCCAAAATTTTATCTGCTTAGTGAGAGCAATGGGTTCGCGAGTTTAAAAAAATCCTTGAACTTGTTAATGCGTTGACAAGTATAAGCGCACATGAGATCTTTGACAGTTCTTTATTCTAATATATTTCTCTTTTCGGCCGACTGTTTTTTGTGGGGCTCAAATTTTGCTTTTTAAAAGAGGTTTTAATTATTTAAATCTAAAAAAAGGAACAAAATTCAATCCATTATTGCTGTGCAAAAACAAATGAGTAGATTGCGCAAAACAAAATGGCAGTGCAAAAGTAATAATAATAAAAATTGCAATGTCATTACTGAAAGCCAATTTTTAGGGACTTGGCGATTTTTAGGGACTTGATCTCGACGAGTAGTTTTTCCATAGTACATGAGAAATAGAATTGTTCTTTGCAGGAGCTGGCAAAGCATCCGAAAGCTGTGCACTGTACGGATACGTCTGATCATTCTCTTTTGTACGTTGCTGCTAGAAGCGGTTTTTACGACACATGTGAGTTCCTTCTAAGCAAAGGAGCATCGCCTCTTACAGCTTGTGGAGCTGCAAAGTCAACTCCATTACATGCCGCCGCTTATTACGGACATGAGTTGTTGTGCACCCTTCTAATCTCGAAAGGAGCTGATGTTGACGCCAAAAATGCTTTTGGAAATACTCCTATTGATGAAGCCTTAAATGACGAAGTCAGGCATAAACTACAGGGAGGTGGTCGAAACGATAAGATTTCGGTCTTATTCAAGACAGCTCAAGGTTTTGGTGATTATTCTATAGAAGATGTAACCCACAGAGGATATGTAATTGCACGCAAAATCAGGAAAAATCGCGAAGTACCTAAAAATTGGCTTCCTGCATGGCACGGAACAAAAATGAAATTTGTTAAGTCAATTCTGAAAAATGGACTGAAACCATCGGGATCTGAAGTTGAAGGAAAAATGATACAACCGCCGAAAGGTCACTATCAACTTGGTTCCACTCATTTTGGAATTAGGAATTGGGCAAATGCGGTGTTTATTTCTCCCAGCTTGATCTACTCAGGACATCCAACGTACTCGGAGCGGGTTTTGATTCGTGGATCTCAGTGGTGTGTTATTGTTTGTGTGTTGTGTCGACCTGGTTCATTCGGTTCCTATCCGAGTACGATTGTTCGAGATGATCCAATTGACGGTGAACCTCTAGGTTTGTTTTTAATAATCAATAATTCTCATGAAATTGTTTGGTCTGAAACGAATATAAAAAAGTTTGCGCTGCATTTATGAGTTTAAATGGCAGCGAAGTTTTTATTGTTTAAATTGCAAACAACTTGTTTTAATGGCTATCAAAAATTTTAATTGGCGTAGGGCCGGCCTTACTGAGGACTAGCTGGGAAAAGTTACTAATTGCTGCAACATTGTTTCCGAGCTTACCAGTTGTCACAATAATTAATAGTTTAATCAGGCACACGTTGGGGAAAATGAGTTCTAACCCTCAATGGAGCTTTTGATATTATTAATTTGCGGATAACTTTTGATTTGTCTGTCAGTTTTGACCTCTTGAATTACGCATCGGACAACGGTGGGTAGTAAAGGACTTAGGAGCTCATGAACCGATTGATACCAACTAATGGCTGTAAACAAATGTTGACGTTTTTCTGCCGAGATATGACTCTCTCAGAAGTTATGGGCCCGTGATGTAAAAATTGTCTAGTAGCAAGATGATGAGTTGATTATCAAAATATGTAGTCTACCCTACAGCAGAAAAGTTTACAAGTTTACAATCTTTACATTAAACAACGAAAGTGCCAGCTTTGTATTGTTGCTTTCTTTTCTCGTCTCCATCACAATGATGCCAAAAAGATCGATCGGGGCGATATTTAGGCAGTATATTGGGTTTGTTTGTAGAAGTAGTAATAAAATTTGATCCTTATTGTTGGTTTTTTATCATCGACTACAAGAATTTTGAGATAAAGAAGTTTGTCAGCTGTGTCCTGAAAAGCTTATATGCTCTGTACAACTGTTTGTGTTTTTGTCGATTATCATAGCTAAGTTTTGTGATTGTAAAAAATCTTGAACTGACAAACGTCATAGAATGAATCGGACGCCCAAAAAAGACAGGCTTTCAATCCAATCCACACTAAGTGCTAAGAAGGTGGATTAGTAATATGCGTTCGCAAAATGTTCCAACCCGTCATTTGCCAAGCAACTTGGGAAAACTTTTATCTAAGATGAATATCAACAGATTTGTACATAAGGGGTTTTCCACCTATTGGCATTGCGGGTAGACAAATGACTATATACTTCTTTTAAATATTTTTCAAATATTTTTTTGAAACGTTTAAAACGTCCAAATAAAACATTTTTCTCTCGATGTCGGTTGAAAATGGTTATCGCCTGTTTCGTTCATCTTCTTTGTCAAAAATCCCTGAGAAACAAATATTCTTGGGACACGTTTCTTCAAACCAAGTTTATCACTTTAGGAATTAGAAGTGACTAACCTGATTTGAGATGTGTCTCAAGAATGTTTTTCTCAGGGGGTATATACTCAACTTCGTAGAGGTTCTAAAGAATGGAGTTCAAAATTGAAAGAAAGCTTTTTTAGTTGCTGCAAAAAGTTGCTGCTTTGTGTAATTTTTAGAGTAAAAATTAATTAGCTTCCTTCTGGAATGCTTCCTGAGCACCAGCATCATACGTTCCAACTGCTATTGAAATTATGCAATAAAAAAAACAAAAATTGTATTGCAGCAGTGCCGAAACAGCTCAAACTCGATTGACGGATTTTCCAAAATGCAATTAGTTGTCTTCAATTGTTTGTCTTCTCTCGGAACTGGCATTATCGTTATATAATTTTTTGGCACATGAAAACTTGGCAGAAAATAACATGAGAAATATGAGAAAGTCCACCTTGACCTTTCTACCTTGACCTATTGTGCTTCTCGAATGTCAACCATTTGCACCTGAGTTCTTAAGTGTTATGAAATTATTTAGAAAATCAAACTACAATAAAAAAGACAATTAATGATCTACATCATTAATTACAGCAATTAAAAGTACTTGAAAATTTGAATCTTTCCTCTGAATTTGGATGTTATACATTAAATAATTTAAGCATTTGAAAATAATTTAATGTTAGAACAGGTAATTTAAGCATTTGAAACATAGGTATTTAAGCATTATTTGTAAACAATTTATGCATTTGAAAATAATCTAATGTTACAACAGGTTAAAAAGTCTCCTCGATACTTTAGATGCAGAGTGGCGCATTGACGTTGAAGGCGACGACCTAATTTGGCGAATGGGTAATCAATCTACCAGGGAAAGTTTGGTTGTCACCGGTGTGACTTTTGTTGATCTTGACTTCTTCGAACGAATTGGAAACTCAAACTACCCCAATTACCGACAGGCTTCAAAACTGATCCACACAAACTACTAAGAAAATGACAGGAATTGAGAAAGAGAAATGCATCGATCGATGATTTAACTGAATACATCTACATCTAGTTTGACTCGGTGTCTTTTATCTATTAATTGCAATTTTAGTTGTTTTGAATCCTTCTGTACATATGCGCAAAGCTACTGGTGCTTTCTTCAAATGGCCAGATTGCTGTTTAATTCTATCTCTGGTGCTCCGATCAATTATATTTTTTATACTGTAAAGATTTGTGATATTTTAGATTGACAAATTTAGAGTTTAATAGGTTGAACCTATTGTTAGTATTCATTAGATTGATCCTATCTGCAACTTTCATAATTAACTTTCACTGTATTGGTCTCAATAATATTATCCTGATTCCTTTGAGAAATCTATGCTGTGAGTTTGATCAAATTGCTTTTAGATGCATGAATGAATGCTGGACAAACTTACAGGGTAAAACGATTAGAGAAGGCCCTCTTTGCTAGTGCTGATGTTTTCATCTCCAAAGTGTATGGCAACTTTTATGGTCCAAAGGTATGGCCGAAAATTCGGGTAGCGCTACAGCAACCTGAAAGAACACTGAAAATCTCAACTTCGTTTTTTAAGAATGATATTGGAACTGCGCCGCGCTTCGATATGGAACAAAGCTTGCTGCAGAGTTTTGATTCTCTAGATGCAAATTTTGACGAGCTGAGGCGCGATTTTGAATTGGTGAGTTAAGAAACAAATTGATTTATAATATGACTATTTTAGGTTGAGCAAGAAGACTTACAGTGCTTCTAAAATTGAAGACTAAGTATACCACTGAAGTATAAAGTTGGCCCAAATTTTGTTTTCAAGCCCTCTTCCTTATGATGAGGAATATGACACTCTTGGGTCATGAGCCTGAACAGAAAGTATTCGAACAGAATTGGAGTTAATTTTGCTTTTTTCCCATTGCTTCGGTTTACCTTATCGCTACGTTATTTTGTTCTTATACCTGACGCACGAGGTGATAACCAATTTTTGAATAGCCCTTTGGGGAATCGAGCTCCTTGGAACCTGAAATTTATTTATGAAAATGAAACATGAGTGCTCTGGACAAAGAATTACTTATCATCCTGAATGTTGCGTCGAATATTGCAAATACTTCTATTCAAAATATGTGTGTTCAAAAATGGAATTGTATGTCAATGTTTGCGGCATGGGGCAATATTTTGAATCACCCAGGTTAAAACCCGATCTGCTAAAGGACGTCGAATCTGTGTTTTAATGGGTAATATAGTGAAATGATAAAGAACAGTGCATTGATGTTTTTTACATGAGTTGGCATAGCTATCATGGAACAAAATATTTTTTATCAAGTGTCATTAAGCAGTTGATGTAATAGTTAGCAGTATTAATAGGCTGTTGACGTAATTTTCAGTATTATTGACAGTTCTACGCGCTTTTTGCTGTTAACAGATATCAAAATCAGTATTAATATCAAATTTAATGTATTTGAATTTTTTTCACGGTTTGCTGCACCAGGGGCCCTGGGACAACCTCGAAGGCTGGATAATATGCTGCTGCATAGTTTCTAGAGTTAATGGAATGGTCATCAAGATTTTGTTCACTCCAGTTTTAGCAATTTTTTAATAAAATTTAAATTTTTCGAATTTTAGCAAGATTTTAAAAGTTACTGTTTTCAAAATTTGTGATTATTTGTCCTTTTCTGAGTTTAACGATCATTACTGGGCAACGGAACTTTTTATGTCTTGCAGATAGGTTACTTGACAAAACTCCAGAGATGAAAACTGATCCTGAAAATTTTTTTCACTGCGAAATCTGGAAACTTCTTTTAATTCTTGCACTTACCAGTTTTTTTTCTATTTTATTTAATTACTAACAAGACTAGAAAGCTAAGAGTCCCAGTTTTTTGTAATTTTTTTGGCATTTTCTAGATTTCTCCAGCCTCAAGAGGCACGGAAACCTCCTCTAGAATTTGATAATAGGCTACTGCATAGTTTATATATGTAATGGTATGTTTCTCAGGATTTTGATATCACAAATTTAAGGAATTTTTTTTAATGTTTTTGAATTTTTTTCACAGTTTGCTGTATCAGGGGCCCTGGAACATCCTCCAAGGCTGGCTAATAAGCTACTGCATAGTTTCTAGAGTTAATGGAATGGTTATCAAGATTTTAATTACTCCAGTTTGAGCAATTTTTAATAAAATTTAAGTTTTTCAAATTTTTGGATAATTGTTTATATTCCAAGTTTTTTGATCTTTATGAGCCAGTAAAACTATTTAAGGCTTGAAATAGAAATATTGGATAGTCTCTTGAGACAATGAAATTGTTTTGAATGTCTTAATATCTTAAATTTTAGCAAGATTTTAAAGTGTAGTGTTTTCAAAATATTTGATTTTCCTTTTCTGAGTTTAAATATCATTACTGGGCAACGAAACTTTTTATGTCTTGCAGATAGGTTACTTGACAAAACTCCAGAGATAAAAACTGATCTTGAAAATTTTTTTCACTGCGAAATCTGGAAACTTCTTTTAATTCTTGCACTTACCAGTTTTTTTTTCTATTTTATTTAATTACTAACAAGACTAGAAAGCTAAGAGTCCCAGTTTTTTGTATTTTTTTTTTGGCATTTTCTAGATTTCTCCAGCCTCAAGAGGCACGGAAACCTCCTCTAGAATTTGATAATAGGCTACTGCATAGTTTATATATGTAATGGTATGTTTCTCAGGATTTTGATATCACAAATTTAAGGAATTTTTTTAAATGTTTTTGAATTTTTTTCACAGTTTGCTGTACCAGGGGCCCTGGAACATCCTCCAAGGCTGGCTAATAAGCTACTGCATAGTTTAGAGTTAATGGAATGGTTATCAAGATTTTAATTACTCCAGTTTGAGCAATTTTTAATAAAATTTAAGTTTTTCAAATTTTTGGATAATTGTTTATATTCCAAGTTTTTTGATCTTTATGAGACAATGAAATTGTTTTGAATGTCTTAATATCTTAAATTTTAGCAAGATTTTAAAGTGTAGTGTTTTCAAAATATTTGATTTTCCTTTTCTGAGTTTAAATATCATTACTGGGCAACGAAACTTTTTATGTCTTGCAGATCGGTTACTTGAAAGAACTCCAGAGATAAAAAATGATTTTGAACATTTTTTTCACTGCGAAATCTGGAAACTTATTCTTTTGAATTTTGCACTTCGAATTTTAAGTTTTGCAGTCGAATCCCATCGTTGAAAAGGTCTTAGCTCTCTCTGCCTCTCTGTTGGCTGGGATTTTTTTCCTTCTTTCTTGTTCACTTTTTCTCTCTCACCCTATCTCTTGCTCTCTCACTGTCCCTCTCTCTCTTTTCTTAACTTTTTGTTGATGCCGCACTTCAGCTGCTGTTTTGTGGCGTGATGTCATCTATTAGCTTCATTAACGGTGAACTATAGAAATGTTTTATTTTCAATGACTTAACTAGCACTTTTTAGGAAATAATTGTTAATTGATCTCAAACGCAGTTTGTTGCAAATATAATAATCCTGCTTATTTCGTACCCAGAAACGGGATAAAGAGGTAGCGCCCAGTGGGCATTAAGTTATCCTAGAGCCATTCAGCTCCCTAGTCTCCAAGTATGCGATTCACAGAAACTTTTGCAGACGTGCACCTATGGTATGAAGTGCAGTTCTTAGAGGTTGAAGACCCCCTCCCCCCACTGTTGACCCCCGCTCTATTGCAAGCCCCGCGCTGTTGCCCCCACCCGATCAGCCCCCGAGTGCATCCCCCTCCCCCGTGGCTAGCTACTGGCGAACATTCGATCGCTAAAAACACGCAAATTTATAATTTTCTAATTTTCAAGCTCTGGAAATTTTTGTCGTTTTTTGAGTTTTATCAGCCGTAGGTGTGAAGGAACCTCTTCTAGAGTTTGATTATAGGTTAATGCATAGTTTCTAGTGGTAATAGAATTGTTTCAACATTTTCACATCAATATTAACCATTTTTTGACAAAACGTGCAATTTTCCATATTTTTTAGACTTTTTTTCATAATTCAGGTCTTTCCAGACGCAGGGGCCAGAAAACCTCCTTAAGGGTTCGATAATAGGTCAGTGAAAAATTTTTATAGGCCATGGAATAGTTTTCAAATTCCTAATATCACAAATTTTAGCAGTTTATTGATGAAACTTGCAATTTTTTCAGATTTTTGAAATTTTTTGGCGTCGTTTAGGTTGCTCGAGCCTCAAGATTCCAGTAACTTCCTTTAGGGTTCGAAAACAGGTTAATGTATAGTTTCTAGATGTAATGGAATGTTTTTTTGGTGATTTTAACATTACTTCTTTAGATTTATTGTTATTATTCAGATTTTCTCAGCCTCAGGTGTCAGAAAAGCTCCGTTAGGGTTTTATAATAAGTTACTGAATTTTTTTTGCCATGGATTATTTGTCATTTCTGTATCAGAATTTTTGCAAATTTTTTTATTAACTTGCAATTTTTTCAAGTTTTTTGTAATTTTTTTGGCATTTTCTAGATTTCTCAAGTCTCAAGAGTCACGGAAACCTCCTCTAGAATTTGATAATAGGCTACTGCATAGTTTATATATGTAATGGTATGTTTCTCAGGATTTTGATATCACAAATTTAAGGAATTTTTGTTTAATGTTTTTGAATTTTTTCACGGTTTGCTGTACCGGGGCCCTGGAACATCCTCCAAGGCTGGCTAATAAGCTACTGCATAGTTTCTAGAGTTAATGGAATGGTTATCAAGATTTTAATTACTCCAGTTTTAGCAATTTTTAATAAAATTTAAGTTTTTCAAATTTTTGGATAATTGTTTATATTCCGAGTTTTTTGATCTTTATGAGCCAGTAAAACTATTTAAAGCTTGAAATAGAAATATTGGATAGTCTCTTGAGACAATGAAATTGTTTTGAATGTCTTAATATCATAAATTTTAGCAAGATTTTAAAGTTCAGTGTTTTCAAAATTGTTGATGGTCCTTTTCTGAGTTTAACTATCGTTACTGGGCAACGAAACTTTTTATGTCTTGAAGATAGGTTATTTGACAAAACTCCAGAGATAAAAACTGATCTTGAAAATTTTTTTCACTGCGAAATCTGGAAACTTATTCTTTTGAATTTTGCACTTCGAATTTTAAATTTTGCAGTCGAATCCCATCATTGAAAAGGTCTTAGCTCTCTCTGCCTCTCTCTTGTCTGGGATTTTTTTCCTTCTTTCTTGTTCACTTTTTCTCTCTCACCCTATCTCTCGCTCTCTCACTGTCTCTCTCTCTCTCTTTTCTTAACTTTTTGTTGATGCCGCACTTCAGCTGCTGTTATGTGGCGTGATGTCATCTATTAGCTTCATTAACGGTGAATTATAGAAATGTTTTATTTTCAATGACTTAACTAGCACTTTTTAGGAAATAATTGTTAATTGATCTCAAACGCAGTTTGTTGCAAATATAATAATCCTGCTTATTTCGTACCCAGAAACGGGATAAAGAGGTAGCGACCAGTGGGCATTAAGTTATCCTAGAGCCATTCAGCTCCCTAGTCTCCAAGTATGCGATTCACAGAAACTTTTGCAGACGTGTACCTATGGTGTGAAGTGCAGTTCTTAGAGGTTGAAGACCTCTCCCCCCACTGTTGACCCCCGCTCTTTTGCAACCCCCGCGCTGTTGCCCCCACCCGATCAGCCCCCCAGTGCATCCCCCTCGCCCGTGGCTAGCTACTGGCGAACATTCGATCGCTAAAAACACGCAAATTTATAATTTTCAAAAACTTTTTCAAGCTCTTGAAATTTTTGTCGTTTTTTGAGTTTTATCAGCCCTAGGTGTGAAGGAACCTCTTCTAGAGTTTGATTATAGGTTAATGCATAGTTTGTAGTGGTAATAGAATTGTTTCAACATTTTCACATCAATATTAACCATTTTTGACAAAACGTGCGATTTTTATTCCATATTTTTTTAGACTTTTTTCATAATTCAGGTCTTTCCAGACGCAGGGGCCAGAAAACCTCCTTAGGGGTTCGATAATAGGTCAGTGAAAAATTTTTATAGGCCATGGAATAATTTTCAAATTCCTAATATCACAAATTTTAGCAGTTTATTGATAAAACTTGCAATTTTTTCAAGTTTTTGAAATTTTTTGGCGTCGTTTAGGTCGCTCGAGCCTCAAGATTCCAGTAACTTCCTTTAGGGTTCGAAAACAGGTTAATGTATAGTTTCTAGATGTAATGGAATGTTTTTTTTGGTGATTTTAACATTACTTCTTTAGATTTATTGTTATTATTCAGATTTTCTCAGCCTCAGGTGTCAGAAAAGCTCCGTTAGGGTTTTATAATAAGTTACTGAAAATTTTTTTTTGCCATGGATTATTTGTCATTTTTGTATCAGAATTTTTGCAAATTTTTTTTATTAACTTGCAATTTTTTCAAGTTTTTTGTAATTTTTTTCGGCATTTTCTAGATTTCTCCAGTCTCAAGAGTCACGGAAACCTCCTCTAGAATTTGATAATAGGCTACTGCATAGTTTATATATGTAATGGTATGTTTCTCAGGATTTTGATATCACAAATTTAAGGAATTTTAATGTTTTTGAATTTTTTTCACAGTTTGCTGTAATAGGGGCCCTGGAACATCCTCCAAGGCTGGCTAATAAGCTACTGCATAGTTTCTAGAGTTAATGGAATGGTTATCAAGATTTTAATTACTCCAGTTTGAGCAATTTTTAATAAAATTTAAGTTTTTCAAATTTTTTGGATAATTGTTTATATTCCAAGTTTTTTGATCTTTATGAGCCAGTAAAACTATTTAAAGCTTGAAATAGAAATATTGGATAGTCTCCTGAGACAATGAAATTGTTTTGAATGTCTTAATATCATAAATTTTAGCAAGATTTTAAAGTTTAGTGTTTTCAAAATTTTTGATTGTCCTTTTCTGAGTTTAACTATATTACTGGGCAACGAAACTTTTTATGTCTTGCAGATAGGTTACTTGACAAAACTCCAGAGATAAAAACTGATCTTGAAAATTTTTTTCACTGCGAAATCTGGAAACTTCTTTTAATTCTTGCACTTACCAGTTTTCTATTTTATTTTTTTACTAACAAGACTAGAAAGCTAAGAGTCCCAGTTTTTTGTAATTTTTTTGGCATTTTCTAGATTTCTCCAGCCTCAAGAGGCACGGAAACCTCCTCTAGAATTTGATAATAGGCTACTGCATATTTTATATATGTAATGGTATGTTTCTCAGGATTTTGATATCACAAATTTAAGGAATTTTTTTTAATGTTTTTGAATTTTTTTCAGTTTGCTGTACTAGGGGCCCTGGAACATCCTCCAAGGCTGGCTAATAAGCTACTGCATAGTTTCTAGAGTTAATGGAATGGTTATCAAGATTTTAATTACTCCAGTTTGAGCAATTTTTAATAAAATTTAAGTTTTTCAAATTTTTGGATAATTGTTTATATTCCAAGTTTTTTGATCTTTATGAGCCAGTAAAACTATTTAAGGCTTGAAATAGAAATATTGGATAGTCCCTTGAGACAATGAAATTGTTTTGAATGTTTTAATATCTTAAATTTTAGCAAGATTTTAAAGTGTAGTGTTTTCAAAATATTTGATTGTCCTTATCTGAGTTTAACTATCATTACTGGGCAACGAAACTTTTTATATCTTGCAGATCGGTTACTTGAAAGAACTCCAGAGATAAAAAATGATTTTGAACATTTTTTTCACTGCGAAATCTGGAAACTTATTCTTTTGAATTTTGCACTTCGAATTTTAAATTTTGCAGTCGAATCCCTTTTTTCCTTCTTTCTTGTTCACTTTTTCTCTCTCACCCTATCTCTCGCTCTCTCACTGTCCCTCTCTCTCTCTCTTCTTAACTTTTTGTTGATTCCGCACTTCAGCTGCTGTTATGTGGCGTGATGTCATCTATTAGCTTCATTAACGGTGAATTATAGAAATGTTTTATTTTCAATGACTTAACTAGCACTTTTTAGGAAATAATTGTTAATTGATCTCAAACGCAGTTTGTTGCAAATATAATAATCCTGCTTCTTTCGTACCCAGAAACGGGATAAAGAGGTAGCGACCAGTGGGCATTAAGTTATCCTAGAGCCATTCAGCTCCCTAGTCTCCAAGTATGCGATTCACAGAAACTTTTGCAGACGTGTACCTATGGTGTGAAGTGCAGTTCTTAGAGGTTGAAGAACCCCTCCCCCCACTGTTGACCCCCGCTCTTTTGCAACCCCTGCGCTGTTGCCCCCACCCGATCAGCCCCCCAGTGCATCCCCCTCGCCCGTGGCTAGCTACTGGCGAACATTCGATCGCTAAAAACACGCAAATTTATAATTTTCAAAAATTTTTTCAAGCTCTGGAAATTTTTGTCGTTTGAGTTTTATCAGCCCTAGGTGTGAAGGAACCTCTTCTAGAGTTTGATTATAGCTTAATGCATATTTTCTAGTGGTAATAGAATTGTTTCAACATTTTCAAATCAATATTAACCATTTTTTGACAAAACGTGCAATTTTTTTCCATATTTTTTAGACTTTTTTCATAATTCAGGTCTTTCCAGACGCAGGGGCCAGAAAACCTCCTTAGGGGTTCGATAATACGTCAGTGAAAAATTTTTATAGGCCATGGAATAATTTTCAAATTCCTAATATCACAAATTTTAGCAGTTTATTGATAAAACTTGCAATTTTTTGTCATTTATTGTGTTTTATTAACCCCAGGTGGCAGGGAACCTCTTCTAGGCTTTGATTATGGGTTAATGCATATTTTCTAGTGGTAATGGAATGGTATTAATTTTTTAACATCAGATTCAGCATTTTTTTTGATAAAATATGCAATTTTTTTGGACACTTTTTTCATAATTCAGGTTATTCCAGACTCAGGGGCCAGAAAACCTCCTAAGGTGTTCGTTAATAGGTTACTGAAAAATTTTAATTGGCCATGAAATAGTTTTCAACTTTTTAATATCACAAATTTCAGCAGTGTTTTGATAAAATTTGCATTTTTTTCAATTTTTTGAAAATTTTGGCGTCTTCTAGCGCTATCGAGCGTCAAGATTCCAATAAGTTCCTTTAGTGTTTGAAAACAGGTTAATGTATAATTTTCGCATTTTTTTATTCACTCTCCGATGAGAAGGAACCTCTTCTAGAGTTTGATTATAGGTTAATGCATAGTTTCTAGTGGTAATAGAATTGTTTCAACATTTTCACATCAATATTAACCATTTTTTGACAAAACGTGCAATTTTTTTTCCATATTTTTTAGACTTTTTTCATAATTCAGGTCTTTCCAGACGCAGGGGCCAGAAAACCTCCTTAGGGGTTCGATAGTACGTCAGTGAAAAATTTTTATAGGCCATGGAATAATTTTCAAATTCCTAATATCACAAGTTTTAGCAGTTTATTGATAAAACTTGCAATTTTTTCAAGTTTTTGAAATTTTTTGGCGTCGTTTAGGTCGCTCGAGCCTCAAGATTCCAGTAACTTCCTTTAGGGTTCGAAAACAGGTTAATGTATAGTTTCTAGATGTAATGGAATCTTTTTTTGGTGATTTTAACATTACTTCTTCAGATTTATTATTATTCAGATTTTCTCAGCCTCAGCTGTCAGAAAAGCTCCGTTAGGGTTTTATAATAAGTTACTGAAATTTTTTTGCCATGGATTATTTGTCATTTTTGTATCAGAATTTTTGCAAATTTTTTTATTAACTTGCAATTTTTTCAAGTTTTTTGTAATTTTTTTGGCATTTTCTAGATTTCACAAGTCTCAAGAGTCACGGAAACCTCCTCTAGAATTTGATAATAGGCTACTGCATAGTTTATATATGTAATGGTATGTTTCTCAGGATTTTGATATCACAAATTTAAGGAATTTTGTTTAATGTTTTTGAATTTTTTTCACGGTTTGCTGTACCGGGGCCCTGGAACATCCTCCAAGGCTGGCTAATAAGCTACTGCATAGTTTCTAGAGTTAATGGAATGGTTATCAAGATTTTAATTACTCCAGTTTTAGCAATTTTTAATAAAATTTAAGTTTTTCAAATTTTTGGATAATTGTTTATATTCCAAGTTTTTTGATCTTTATGAGCCAGTAAAACTATTTAAAGCTTGAAATAGAAATATTGGATAGTCTCTTGAGACAATGAAATTGTTTTGAATGTCTTAATATCATAAATTTTAGCAAGATTTTAAAGTTTAGTGTTTTCAAAATTGTTGATGGTCCTTTTCTGAGTTTAACTATCATTACTGGGCAACGAAACTTTTTATGTCTTGCAGATAGGTTACTTGACAAAACTCCAGAGATAAAAACTGATCTTGAAAATTTTTTTCACTGCGAAATCTGGAAAACTTTTAGTTTTTGCACTTACCATTTTTTTGCTATTTTATTTAATTACTAACAAGACTAGAAAACTAAGAATCCCATCATGGTAAGTGGCCTTAGCTCTCTCTCTCTCTCTCTCTCTCTCTCTCTGTCGGTTGGGTTTCTTTCCTTCTCTTTCTCGTTCACGGATTCTATCTCACTCTCTCTCTCAATTCCCCCGCGCTGTTGCGCCCACCCCACTGTTGCCCCCCGGTGCATCCCCTCCCCGTGGCTAGCTACTGACGAACATTCGCTCGTTAAAAACCCGCAAATTGATAATTTTCGCAATTTTTTCAAGCGTTTTAAAATTTTTTGTCATTTATTGTGTTTTATTAACCCCAGGTGTCAGGGAACCTCTTCTAGGGTTTGATTATAGGTTAGTGCATATTTTCTAGTGCACATTTGCCCGCGCTGTTGCCCCCCCTGTGCATCCCCCTCCCCGTGGCTAGCTACTGACGAAAATTCGCTCGCTAAAAACACGCAAATTGATAATTTTTGCAATTTTTTCAAGCGTTTAAAAAATTTTTGTCATTTATTGTGTTTTATTAACCCCAGGTGGCAGGGAACCTCTTCTAGGCTTTGATTATAGGTTAATGCATATTTTCTAGTGGTAATGGAATGGTATTAATTTTTTAACATCAGATTTAGCATTTTTTTTGATAAAATATGCAATTTTTTTGGACACTTTTTTCATAATTCAGGTTATTCCAGACTCAGGGGCCAGAAAACCTCCTAAGGTGTTCGTTAATAGGTTACTGAAAAATTTTAATTGGCCATGAAATAGTTTTCAACTTTTTAATATCACAAATTTCAGCAGTGTTTTGATAAAACTTGCATTTTTTTCAATTTTTTGAAAATTTTGGCGTCTTCTAGCGCTCTCGAGCCTCAAGATTCCAATAAGTTCCTTTAGTGTTTGAAAACAGGTTAATGTATAATTTTCGCATTTTTTTATTCACTTGCATTTTTCAATTTCTTGCCATTTTCTAGATTTTTCCAGCCCCAAGAGCGACGGAACCTCCTCTAGAGTTTGATAATCGGCTAATGCTTAGTTAATAGATTTAAAGTTATGTTTCTCAGGATTTTAATATCACGAATTCAAGCAATTTTTTTAAGTATTTGAAATTTTTTTCACGTTTGATTTTTTCCTGCACCTGGGGCACTGTGACCTCCAAGGCTTAATAATAAGCAGCTGCATATTTTCTAGAGTTAATTGATTGGCTATCAAGATTTTAGTTACTCCAGTTTTGGCAATTTTTTTAATAAAATTGAATTTTTTCAAATTTTTTGGAAAATTATTTGTATTCCAAGTTTTTGGATCTTTATGAACCAGTAAAACTATTTAAAGCTTGAAATAGAGATACTGGATAGTCTCTTGAGACAATGAAATTGTTTTGATTATCTTAATATCATAAATTTTAGCAAGATTTTAAAGTTTAGTGTTTTCAAAATTTTTGATTGTCCTTTTCTGAGTTTAACTATCATTACTGGTCAACGAAACTTTTTATGTCTTGCAGATAGGTTACTTGACAAAACTCCAGAGATGAAAACTGATCCTGAAAATTTTTTTCACTGCGAAATCTGGAAACTTCTTTTAATTCTTGCACTAACCAGTTTTTTTTCTATTTTATTTAATTACTAACAAGACTAGAAAGCTAAGAGTCCCATCATGGAAAATTGCCTTAGCTCTCTCTCTCTCTCTGTGTCGGTTGGGTTTCTTTCCTCTTTCTCGTTCACGGATTCTATCTCACTCTCTATCTCTCTCAATTCCCCGCGCTGTTGCCCCCACCCCACTGTTGCCCCCCCGGTGCATCCCCCTCACCGTGGCTAGCTACTGACGAATATTCGCTCGCTAAAAACTCGCAAATTTAAAATTTTTACATTTTTGTTAGCTTTTTGAAAATTTTTGTCATTCATTGTGTTTTATTAACCCCAGGGTCAGGGAACCTCTTCTAGGGTTTGATTATAGGTTAAGGCATATTTTCTAGTGGTAATGGAATGGTTTCAAATTTTTAACATCACCGGTTTTAGCACTTTTTTTGATAAAACTTACAATTTTTTTGGACACTTTTTCATAATTCAGGTCATTCCAGACTCAGGGGCCAGAAAACCTCCTAAGGTGTTCGATAATAGGTTACTGAAAAATTTTCATTACCCATGAAATAGTTTTCAACTTTTTAATATCACAATTTTCAGCAGTTTTGTGATAAAACTTGGTTTTTTAAAGTTTTTTGAAAATTTTTGGCGTTTTTCAGCGTTCTCGAGCCTCAAGATTCCAGTAACTTCCTTTGGGGTTTGAAAACAGGTTAATGTATAATTTTCGCAAATTTTTTTTCAAATTGCATTTTTTTTTTGCATTTTCTAGATTTTTCCAGCCCCAAGAGCCATGGAACCTCCTCTAGAGTTTTATAATGGTTTAATGCTTAGTTAATAGATGTAAAGGTATGTTTCTCAGGATTTTAATATCACGAATTCAAGCAATTTTTTTAAGTATTTGAAATTTTTTTCACGTTTAAAGTTCTCAGGCACCAGGGGGCCCTGTGAATTCCTCCAAGGCTTAATAATAAGCAGCTGCATATTTTCTTATGGAAGGGTTATCAAGATTTTAATTACTCCAGTTTTGGCAATTCTTTAAGTTTAAGTTTTTCAAGTTTTCGGAAAATTATTTGTATTACAAGTTTTTGGATCTTTATGAGCCAGTAAATCTATTTAAAGCGTGATATAGAGATACTGGATAGTCTCTTGAGACAATGAAATTGTTTTGAATATCTTAATATCTTAAATTTTAGCAAGATTTTAAAATTTACTGTTTTCGAATTTTTTGATTATTTGTCCTTATCTGAGTTTAACGATCATTACTGGGCAAAGAAACTTTTTATGTCTTAAAGATGGGCTACTTGACAAAACTCCAGAAACAGAAAATGACTTTAAACTTTTGCGAAATCTGGAAACTTATTCTTTTAAATTTTGCACCTCGAATTTTAAATTTTGCAGTCGAATCGAATCATGGAAAATGTCTTAGCTCACTCTGGCTCTCTCTTGGCTAGGATTTTTTTTCCTTCTCTTTCTCGTTCACTTTTTCTCTCTCACTATCCCTCTCTCTCTCTCTCTCTCTCTCTCTCTCTCTCTCTCTCCTTAACCTTTTGTTGATGCCGCACTTCAGCTGTTGTTGTGGCGTGATGTCATCTATTAGTTTCATTATCGGTGAATTATAGTAGAAATGTTTTATTCTGAATGACCTAACTAGCACTTTTTAGGAAATAATTGTTAATTGCTCTCAAACGCAGTTTGTTGCAACTATAATAATCCTGTTTCTTTTTTATGCTGTTTTTCGCTTGGCCGATTTTTCGTGACCCATTTGAATTTTCTTCTTGAAAATGGGATTAAGAGGAAGCGCCCATTGGGCTTTAAGTGCTCTTGGAGCCTTTGAGCTCTGTTTCACCTCAAACTGTTTTGCAGACTTATACTTATGGTGTGAAGGGCGGTTCTTAGAGGTTGAAAAGCCCCCACTTCTGACCCCTCACCACTATTGCCCCACCCCCCGCGCTTTTGCCCCCCCACTGTTGCCTCTCGGTGCATCCCCCCTCCACCATTGCTACTGACGAAAAACTGCTTGCTAAAAACACGTAAATTTACACTGATTTTCACAATTTTTAAGCTTTTTCAGTATTTTTTGAAAGTTTTGTCAGCCCCAGGTATCAAGGAACCTCCTCTAGGGTTTGGTAACAAGTAACTGCATAGTTTTTAGTGGTAATGGAATGGTTTCAACGTTTAAACATCACCAATTTTAGCATTTTTTTTGGCAAAACGTGCATTTTTTTTCATTTTTGACACTTTTTTTTATAACTCAGGTTTTTTCAGACCCAGGGGCCAGAAAAGCTTCTTAGGGGTTTGATAAAAGGTAACTGAAAATTTTGTTTTGGCCCCGGAATAGTTTTCAACTTTTTAAGATCACAAATTTTAGCATTTTTGTTTCAATTTTTAAGTTTTTGAATATTTTCTGCGTTTTTTAGGTTTCTCCGGACTCAGTATTCCAGTAACCTCCTCTAGGGTTTGAACAAAATTTAATGTATAGTTTCTAGAAGTAATGGAATGTTTTTTGAAGATTTTAACATCCCAAATTTTAGCAATTTTTTTCAATTTATTTCAATTTGTCTGTTGACCATGAAATGGTTTGTAATATATTAATATCTCGAATTTTAGCAAGATTTCAAATTTGTCTCAGAATTTTTGATTAGTTTTTGTCCTGTTTTGAGTTTAAAGTTTAACGATCATTACTCGAACGGCCAATAAAACTTTTTAAGCCTTACAGATTGGTTGCTTGACAGAACCCCGGAGCCAAAAAATGGTTTTGAACATTTTTTCATTGAGAAATCTTGAGTGTTCTTTTAAATTTTGCACTGATCAGTTTTTTTTCTATTTGTGTTAGTTACTAACAAGGCTAGAGAACTAAAATTTGGAGAGTAAAGTCCCATCATGCAAAATTGTTTAAGCTCTCTCTCTCTCCCTCTCTCTCTCTCTCTCTCTTTCTCTCTGTCGGTAGATTTTCTTACTTTCTCTTTCTCGTCCCATTTTGCTCTCTCACACTATCTCTCTCTCTCTCTTTCTCTTTGCTTAACTTTTAGTTGATGCCGCACTTCAGCTGCTGTTATGTGGCGTGATGTCATCTATTATCCTCATTGACGGTGTATTATAGTAGAAATGTTTTATTTTAAATAGATTTAATTAGCACTTTTTAGGAAACCATCGTTAATTGCTCTCAAACGCAGTTTGTTGCAAGTATAATAATCCTGTTTCTTTTATGCAGTTTTTCGCTTGATCGGTTTTTCGTCTGACCCATTTGACTTTTCGTCCCCAGAAACGCGATAAAGAGGTAGCGCCCAGTGGGTATTAAGTTATCTTAGAGCCTTTCAGCCCAATAGTTTCCAGGTATGCGATTCACAGAAACTGTTTTGGAGACTTATGGTGTGAAGGGCGGTTCTTAGAAATTGATCCTACACCCCCACCCACTGCCGCCACATCAGTCCCGCAATCAACTGTTGCACCTCCCCCCCCCCCCCCCCCACTGCGGTGAACCCCCGCTGACCTCACCTCACGCCCCCTCAAGCTAAAGCTAGCCTCTAAACCGTGGCTAGCTACTGACAAAGCCAACCGCTCTCTGGTCGGTTTAGAGCAATTAGCCCGACGTTAATCGGTTGTTTAATCCTTCTTTGTTTTTTTTAGTGTTGTCTGCAAATTTTACTGCCTGTTCTTTTCTCTTTCCTCAAATTTCATGATTTTACCGCGTGGAAAAGAGTTGCACTATTCAATGAGAATCCGTTACAAAATTTATCGAATATTCCGTCACTGTTATGCGCTATGAAAGTAATTTAATTTCAACGCCGAAAACAGAGACGTAAATTGGAATAAATTAACGAAATTTTGGTGATATAGGCCAAAATTTCAAAACAGCGATTTGTCGAGTAGATTAATCCCGTATTAACTGATACAAAATCAGTCACATTTGTAAGCAATCCTTTATTAACGGATCAAAAATTATGCACGTCTAGAATTAGTTTTAAAAAGTAGTAAGTCTTTTAATAAGTTATCCTTCAAAGTGTTATAGAGTAAGAAACGGAGTGGAGTTCCCATTGACTATTCAAATGAAGAACGGGCGCTGAAACAAAAGAGTCAACATTACAAGCTGATGAAATTAGAGGATGAAGTAACACGAAGTGGGGACTTCTACGATGAAGATATTTACTTCGATTACGATTCCTACAAAGTTCAGCAAGTTAGAACTAAAGGTAAATGGCAACGTCCGAATAAGAATTGAATGTCCGCCATAATATATCGATATTGAAACGGCTTGGTATAGTCCGATATTGTCAATTTTTTCATGGTCACAATTCAATTTGATGATTTCTACTGTTAATACTCATTCACATTCCCATAATCGTCAACTTACTTTCCATAGTTTTTCTCCTTTGTGCGCACTCAGGGATATAAATTTTCAGCCTGAAAGCAGATTACTTTGTTTTGTCGCTGAATACTCAAATCAGTACCCTCTGTACTAAATCAATTTATTTTATTCTAATACGTCATAACAAGCAGTGACGACGCAAGCGATGACGAAAACGAACTTTGTTATACTGCTTTCAAATTATTTCAGAAAAAAGAATTAAGCTTTAATGTGTTTGTTTCATACTTTCAATTTAACACCATAAAGATTTGTAAGTGCAAAGGATTATGTGCTTTTAGCTCTGGCGGACGATGAGAATGAGGAACATCGGCTTTTGTCACATTTGGATGATGTATCTCAAAAGGAGATCAAACAGCGATTGGTGGATTTGTTGGGGTGCATTGAAAAGGAAGAAAGGGATGGCAGAGCAAGTGCAAGCGTTCTAAAGAATCAAACCGAGACAAACTATCCTGACCTATTCGCCATTTCCCTTCTGAATTTGAAAAAGGTTAGTTTTACTCAAGTATTTCATATATTTTGACAAGAGTTAATTACACCGGAAACTCCTATTATGTATATAAATTGTTACTCGCCCGATGAAGATGGAAGCAATTGGTTTTTTGTGTGTGATAGTTTTCGTTGTTTCAGTAGAATGACACATTTCTGGATCTGAACAGCTCAGATGCATATTTCGTATCTCTATCACAGATAGTTAATCCTGAGTTAAGCTTCAATGCGTTGGTTTCTGACAGTTCCGAAACCTCTGTGTGCTATAGACGAAACCGCGTGTGCGAATCGCTGCGTATCCAAACAAAAGAAGATTATTCAAGGAATTCTATGATTTTCAAGCTGCTAGATGACTATGATTATCGTGGAGGGTTGTTCAGACGAGCTTTTAGCAAAAGTGAGAGCTTTCCATGTTTTACTCTTCTTTTGTGCAATTTAAAAAAAAGTGTTGAGCGTGATTTCATTTTTTGTAATCTACTGATTAATAGCCGCGAAGCGATAAATGGGGCTGTTATTCGCCTGCTCCTGCTTTGAACAATTCAAAGAGTTCGAGTTGTATTGGTGTGCTATCTTTTGTACGACTTGAAGAGAGGCTTTGGTGGATCGTTTTTATATCGATAATTTTTTGGGAGAATTTTAAATAGGATATAAAAAATGCCGCACTTGAAAACAAAGTGATAGGTCAAACGGTTGAACGAATCTAAGAGCATAAAGGAGAGTGTGATTTTTTTGACCCTACCGCAATTTTGAGGGAGGGAGAAAGGGAAAAGTGTGAAAAAGTTTTTGCTTAGCGAGCAAAATAGTTTTAGTGCACGTGCGGCATGAATAAAGCAGTTTATTTTAGTTTTTGACTGTTAAACTATATTAACAAGTGACCGTACATATGCGAGCTTTTTTAACCATCTCAATGATATATTAGATGCAATCTTAAGCTATATTTGTGAATTCGCCGTTTTGACTTTTTAAAGCGGTTTCTGTCTGTGTTTTATAATGGTTTTGGTGAATGGCGTGGGTGACGTCTTTTTTCACTCTTATTGGAGCGAATTTTTTTTGTTCATTCGCATGATTTAGTTTTTGGTCACACGTGACTTACCTCACTCTGAAAAGTCTCTTCCTCACTCTCAAATTGACTTTTCTTTACTTTAGTTTAAGGAGGCAAGGTCAAGTGAGTGTGTGTCATTCTAATTGAAGCTTATTTAAGAGCAGCTAATAGAAGCAGCAACAAGTTATACAGATTCTTAATCAAAATATAACATCTCAGCCTTTAATGAAAATAACGAATTTCTTTTTTGGTCCGTCTTTTCTTACCATCATCTTTTTGAGACTACAGAGCTACGAAGCTATCGCGGTTATTTGCTGGCAATCTGCCAGTTATGTTTGAACATGTTCTTAACTAGTCTTTTAACTGGGTCATTAATGTATTCTAATAATGCATAGGGCAGATAAAGGGTTCTAACAATTTTCTGGTTCTTATAATGTTTTATATATACAATGTTTTAGTTTTAGTTCTTCTGATTGTCCTTTTTCTTAGTTTATTTTTTATTTTTACTTTTTCTGACTTTGATACAATTTTTTTGAAGAGTGGTGATGTTTTTAGTTTTGCCTGTTATTTTTTGTTGTCTTGATACTTGGTTTCAGTAATGATGGGTGTTACGCACTGACTTCCTCCTGGTTCGCGTGTTCCTCGTGGTTTTAGTGAGTTTACTATTCGGTGTAATTAATTTGAATAATTGGCATTTTAAAAGGACTTATTATGGATGTTTCATAGTGCGATTTTTAGCAGATATATTTTGAATAAAGTTAGCTAGTAATAGCCTTTTATTGAGCGGTTCGAATGCGTGATATATTCACTAGTTGCCTTGTATTTGAGTCGTTTTCTCGGTGTATTTTTAACTTTACTGAAGCCTGTTATAACTTAGCGTTTTCAAAAGATTTTCCAGTTCAATTTTTAGTTATTTTAACAGAAATTATAACAAAGTTTCAGAGATGGAAATAAGAAGTTTCAAGATTATTGTCGAGTTTTTTTTATCAACTGATTGTCTGGCTGGTTCTCGGTTTTTTGGTGATCGTGGGTTCCACAGTGCTGTGCCGCTAATTGTATTGGTCCTTCGCAATTTTTTTTTGATCTACAAGTTGGCCAATTTCCGGCTTTTGTACGTCTCTTTGTGTTTGATAAGTACATATACAATTTCCATTTAGCACCTACTTTATCAGAATAATTACTTCAGCAAGTACATAATTTCTCACGAAGTTATTTACCAAATATGCGATTTCATCGTCAGGGAATTCAAAAAGATAAATATTGAGGCTTTCAGGGACTTAATATGTTTATCAGTAAACTGTCAATCTGCGGTTGTTTTTAGTAAACATGAACAAATAAGGTGTTACAGGCCTAGATGGTGATACTGGCTAGATATGGCCTTGAGATATCTTTGAATATGAACTAACTTATAGCACTATTGAAGTAACACGAAGTGGGGACTTCTACGATGAAGATATTTACTTCGATTACGATTCCTACAAAGTTCAGCAAGTTAGAACTAAAGGTAAA
The DNA here is from genome assembly GCF_964194025.1 of Convolutriloba macropyga. Lineage (NCBI taxonomy): Eukaryota > Metazoa > Xenacoelomorpha > Acoela > Convolutidae > Convolutriloba > Convolutriloba macropyga. Next base: position 31,865,484 of record NC_134477.1, read on the forward strand.
TGGCAACGTCCGAATAAGAATTGAATGTCCGCCATAATATATCGATATTGAAACGGCTTGGTATAGTCCGATATTGTCAATTTTTTCATGGTCACAATTCAATTTGATGATTTCTACTGTTAATACTCATTCACATTCCCATAATCGTCAACTTACTTTCCATAGTTTTTCTCCTTTGTGCGCACTCAGGGATATAAATTTTCAGCCTGAAAGCAGATTACTTTGTTTTGTCGCTGAATACTCAAATCAGTACCCTCTGTACTAAATCAATTTATTTTATTCTAATACGTCATAACAAGCAGTGACGACGCAAGCGATGACGAAAACGAACTTTGTTATACTGCTTTCAAATTATTTCAGAAAAAAGAATTAAGCTTTAATGTGTTTGTTTCATACTTTCAATTTAACACCATAAAGATTTGTAAGTGCAAAGGATTATGTGCTTTTAGCTCTGGCGGACGATGAGAATGAGGAACATCGGCTTTTGTCACATTTGGATGATGTATCTCAAAAGGAGATCAAACAGCGATTGGTGGATTTGTTGGGGTGCATTGAAAAGGAAGAAAGGGATGGCAGAGCAAGTGCAAGCGTTCTAAAGAATCAAACCGAGACAAACTATCCTGACCTATTCGCCATTTCCCTTCTGAATTTGAAAAAGGTTAGTTTTACTCAAGTATTTCATATATTTTGACAAGAGTTAATTACACCGGAAACTCCTATTATGTATATAAATTGTTACTCGCCCGATGAAGATGGAAGCAATTGGTTTTTTGTGTGTGATAGTTTTCGTTGTTTCAGTAGAATGACACATTTCTGGATCTGAACAGCTCAGATGCATATTTCGTATCTCTATCACAGATAGTTAATCCTGAGTTAAGCTGCAATGCGTTGGTTTCTGACAGTTCCGAAACCTCTGTGTGCTATAGACGAAACCGCGTGTGCGAATCGCTGCGTATCCAAACAAAAGAAGATTATTCAAGGAATTCTATGATTTTCAAGCTGCTAGATGACTATGATTATCGTGGAGGGTTGTTCAGACGAGCTTTTAGCAAAAGTGAGAGCTTTCCATGTTTTACTCTTCTTTTGTGCAATTTAAAAAAAGTGCTGAGCGTGATTTCATTTTTTGTAATCTACTGATTAATAGCCGCGAAGCGATAAATGGGGCTGTTATTCGCCTGCTCCTGCTTTGAACAATTCAAAGAATTCGAGTTGTATTGGTGTGCTATCTTTTGTACGACTTGAAGAGAGGTTTTGGTGGATCGTTTTTATATCGATAATTTTTTGGGAGAATTTTAAATAGGATATAAAAAATGCCGCACTTGAAAACAAAGTGATAGGTCAAACGGTTGAACGAATCTAAGAGCATAAAGGAGAGTGTGATTTTTTGACCCTACCGAAATTTTGAGGGAGGGAGAAAGGGAAAAGTGTGAAAAAGTTTTTGCTTAGCGAGCAAAATAGTTTTAGTGCACGTGCGGCATGAATAAAGCAGTTTATTTTAGTTTTTGACTGTTAAACTATATTAACAAGTGACCGTACATATGCGAGCTTTTTTAACCATCTCAATGATATATTAGATGCAATCTTAAGCTATATTTGTGAATTCGCCGTTTTGACTTTTTAAAGCGGTTTCTGTCTGTGTTTTATAATGGTTTTGGTGAATGGCGTGGGTGACGTCTTTTTTCACTCTTATTGGAGCGAATTTTTTTTGTTCATTCGCGTGATTTAGTTTTTGGTCACACGTGACTTACCTCACTCTGAAAAGTCTCTTCCTCACTCTCAAATTGACTTTTCTTTACTTTAGTTTAAGGAGGCAAGGTCAAGTGAGTGTGTGTCATTCTAATTGAAGCTTATTTAAGAGCAGCTAATAGAAGCAGCAACAAGTTATACAGATTCTTAATCAAAATATAACATCTCAGCCTTTAATGAAAATAACGAATTTCTTTTTTGGTCCGTCTTTTCTTACCATCATCTTTTTGAGACTACAGAGCTACGAAGCTATCGCGGTTATTTGCTGGCAATCTGCCAGTTATGTTTGAACATGTTCTTAACTAGTCTTTTAACTGGGTCATAAATGTATTCTAATAATGCATAGGGCAGATAAAGGGTTCTAACAATTTTCTGGTTCTTATAATGTTTTATATATACAATGTTTTAGTTTTAGTTCTTCTGATTGTCCTTTTTCTTAGTTTATTTTTTATTTTTACTTTTTCTGACTTTGATACAATTTTTTTGAAGAGTGGTGATGTTTTTAGTTTTGCCTGTTATTTTTTGTTGTCTTGATACTTGGTTTCAGTAATGATGGGTGTTACGCACTGACTTCCTCCTGGTTCGCGTGTTCCTCGTGGTTTTAGTGAGTTTACTATTCGGTGTAATTAATTTGAATAATTGGCATTTTAAAAGGACTTATTATGGATGTTTCATTGTGCTTTTTTTGAGCAGACATATTTTGAATAAAGTTAGCTAGTAATAGCCTTTTATTGAGCGGTTCGAATGCGTGATATATTCACTAGTTGCCTTGTATTTGAGTCGTTTTCTCGGTGTATTTTTAACTTTACTGAAGCCTGTTATAACTTAGCGTTTTCAAAAGGTTTTCCAGTTCAATTTTTAGTTATTTTAACAGAAATTATAACAAAGTTTCAGAGATGGAAATAAGAAGTTTCAAGATTATTGTCGAGTTTTTTTTATCAACTGATTGTCTGGCTGGTTCTCGGTTTTTTGGTGATCGTGGGTTCCACAGTGCTGTGCCGCTAATTGTATTGGTCCTTCGCAATTTTTTTTTGATCTACAAGTTGGCCAATTTCCGGCTTTTGTACGTCTCTTGATGTTTGATAAGTACATATACAATTTCCGTTTAGCACCTACTTTATCAGAATAATTACTTCACCAAGTACATAATTTCTCACGAAGTTATTTACCAAATATGCGATTTCATCGTCAGGGAATTCAAAAAGATAAATATTGAGGCTTTCAGGGACTTAATATGTTTATCAGTAAACTGTCAATCAGCGGTTGTTTTTAGTAAACATGAACAAATAAGGTGTTACAGGCCTAGATGGTGATACTGGCTAGATATGGCCTTGAGATATCTTTGAATATGAACTAACTGATAGCACTATTTTTGGATATTTAAAGGGAATTCATCACGTAACTATGAGGCACGAAATAGGCGAGTGACACTACCGGACTGTAGAAAATTTTCCATTAAAGTTTTGAGAAAGGACTTGTTTTTATAATTTTTCTATAAAAGATATATAATCTACACTGGTATAGGGATATACACTTGTTTTTGTTAGAGCCACCCAATTTTTGTTTTCTTAGAAAAGGTGTTGGAACGGAAGCAGTAAAGTGAAAGATAAGTAAAAGTTTAAAGACGAATGAAAATAAAGTTTAAGATGAACAAAGTTAAGACAAAGTCTAAGGCTGTTAAGGAAAATTAGAGGGTTAAGATGGGCTGATTCGGAAGAAGAAATATAAGACATAAAGTTAAAAGTGAGAGAAGAGGTTGGAATTATCACTAGAGTTCAATTCACTGAATGGAGGCTCTAAACTTGAATAAGATAGCATGAGTGTACTGGTTGAGGGAATGGCCTAAAGCACTGGTTAACTTCTGGGATTGAAGCACTGGTCTGAATATTAATAGTACTCAGGAACAGAACTTAATGGATAGAATGAGACTCAGTGGGATATACGATGAATACTTTTCAAACTATTTCAGACTTTCAAGAACTCAAAAATTTCCTCTCGGATTGAAGCTGTTCTGTCCAGTTCGTCTTGTGTCGAAGCGTTCAATTGTGTTGAGTGACATTGTGGAGGTCCCTGGCATTGCTTTTTGTCTGTTTTCGTTTGAGGGTTCCCATGTCTTCTGGTGATATAACTGTTGGAGGCTTCTTTAGCTGTTTTGTGAGGTTTGCAAATATATCTGCTTTCAGATGTTTTAACAGGGAAACTACTGGGTTGAGCGGTACATTTGTTCCGTTTAGCTTCATAGAGTTCGGCACCATTCTTCGTACAAAGGCTACTATATGGTATAAATACATGAAGAGGATATGCAAGACTAGGTTTCCGATGAAGACAATAATTGTTAGTGAGAGCGAAAGCTTGATTGGTTTGGAAGGCTCAAGTTTATCAGTTAAGGCTGGCTTGAATGACTTCATTTCAGTGGTAATTGGCTTTGCTATTTGGTAGAGTGAATCTGTTGATAACTATATTAGAATAATTGAATTCAGTTTTGACTTCAATAAATCAAGGTTTGCTTCAGCGCTAATTTCGTATTTTGGTAGTTCGTCAATGTTTAGTACAGAGTCAACTAACTGTACAAGTGGATCAGGCAATTTAAGATTAACTCTCTTTGCTGGGAGGTACCGACAACTTGGTAAATAAGCTCTAAGTTCAATGTGGTCGCTGAACATGGTATGTCCACATTTTAATGTGGTTAAACAGATGTTGCAACCTTTATGAGGAATGTTGGTTTGTTGGCCGTTTCCGTCTATACCAATCTCACTAAGGGAAAAATCACTTGAAGCTGATGTAAGAAGCCAAATTCCGTATCCAGGGTTCTGTGCTCGTTCTGGTTTGAGTAACAAAACCTTCTCTGTGTCACATACTTTCAATGCTGTAATTGCTTGATGAAACTTGAGGGTTGCTAGGTACGAGGAGAATCCAAGGTGGTTTTCCATTTTGTCGTGACAGATTCGGACTTGTTTAATCCTGAGCAAGACATTTATATGCATAAGCAAAGTTAAATGCTAGCAGTTGCACTGATATATCGCCTGCCATTTGCACACAATAGTATGCTTGAGAACAATCAAGTGTCGTAAACAACTTTTTCCGGCAAAGTAGTTTATCGCATCACTCGTGTTCAAAATAGGGAAGTTCGTGTTCAAATAGTCATTTTTCAGCAAATGATTAACTTTTCTCAAGTCAATTAACAGTCTAAGTCTTCCTGAGTTTTTCCGTTGTGCGAAGAGGGGACTACTATATCTTGACTGAGACAAAGTCGTTATCAATCCTCTAGTAATGCTAGCTCTACTTGCAGCTCATTTCTCAAATGGATAGGCGTTGGAGGGCCTTGTTCATAAATTGGTATGCTTCTTTCTGGAGTTAACTTTTTTTTCAAATCTGTATTGTATCGGACGTCAAATCTGTTTTGAAAAGATATTACTAAATTCAACTAATAGTTCACCTACTACAGCTTTCCTTTCTGCTCATCATTGAGGGCCATTTTTTCCCTGGGAAATTTGCTCAAAAAGGTAATTTGTCCTGATGGTTGCCCTTTGGGTCTAATTTCTCCTTTTCTTACAGTTTTGGCAATTGCTCAAATATTTCTCTGCAAGGGCGACAAATTTGTCGGTGCAGGGCAGGTTTCAGGTGTTGGGAACCACAATTTTTCATATTCTGGGGCCGGTTTTTCTGGTTGCGCTTTTCTTTTTGGAGTATCTTTTACTTGAATTAACTGGTTTATTTCTGTTCAGTAATTTTCAATCATTTTTGCAACATTTATTTATTGGGGGTCTACGTCTAGTAACTTATCAGCTTGAACAGACTTTAAGAATGAGAATTTGGCTATTTACTCGCCTTTGTTTATAGCGACTGGGTGTTCAGTAATGCTCAGGACATAGATATAATGTTATTTTCAGCAACTTTACTTAAAGAGGACGTTAATTTTACTTTGCTATCTTTTTCAAAGGTTTCATTCAGAATTATTACTCCACAAATGTCGGTGAATGATTCTAGTTTGTCCGGAAGCTTGCATTCTACAATTGCTTGTTGATTCGGCTGTAATACTTGCTTTTTTCTGGGTATAATCTCCAAACTTTTTCCGCTTTGCTACCCTTTTGGGCTGCTTTTCTGACTTAATTTTGTTTATTTGTAGAGTTGGATTTGGGATTTTAATGTAGTTTTGTCCTGGGCAGATGCTAACTTTATGTTTAACAAAGAATGGATTGCCTAATATTACAGGACTTGTGACAATTAAAACAAGGAAATCTTCAATGATTATTTGTGTGCCCAATTTAATTGTAACCTTAATTGCTTGATCAATTTTAACTATATTTCCGTTTGCCATTTTAACCTTATCTAGATCAAGTTTTTCTTTTTCTGTTTTTGAATTAATGTTAGTGTTCATAAGTTCCTTGTAAAACTCACGGCGTATCACGTTTGCAAATGCTGCCGTAGCAATTATTACGGGTCTATCTAATTCTTCATTAAGTTTAGGACAATGCTAAATAATTGTTGAACATGTGTTACTGGCTTTGGTGCGGGCTGAGGTACTTGTGTTGTTAATTGCACAGATTTATTCAACTTTGTTACTATTTTTTTGCGTTTTCTACGCTTTTTTTTTGAATTTTCGTTATAAATTGGCTCTATTACTTTATCTAAACTATGACTAGACGTGCTTTCGTTATAATAATTAACTAAACTTTGTGGCTTTCTACATTTTTTATTTGTTTTTAAGATTGGGTGGCTGTATTAGTTTTTTTGTCGATTAATTGGGTAGTTCATACCTCTATTTGGTGAAGTGTTCCTGCATAACTAAACTTGCTTTTTGAATACCATATCGGTCTCTGTCGAAGAAGAATTGTGGGGGTTTTTTGGTTGGGAACGAACCGATATAAATAAATCTATTAACATAAGCTGGATGAACAAATGGGGGGCTATCTGAAGGTTCTTTCCAATAATTCCAAGTTTGTGGCTGTTCATTATGATAAAACGGTCTAGGAGCGTTGAATTGTGGTCCAAACTCTTGATAATTAATAGAACGGGGGAATACTGTTGATGGGGCCGATAGTTTGACTGAAATTGACGATAATTTGGCTGATATTGACGGTAATTTGGCTGATAATTTTAGTATTGTTGGCGGTAATTTGGTTTATAACTTTGTCTGTAAACTTGTTGAGGGTAATGTGGTGTAAAAATGTTCACTGGGCCTTGTTCTGATGCATTTTTAGGTGCTGCTTTCTGCTCTAGTTTCTGTTAAGTTCTTTGTTTATTTTGATTATTTGATTATTTGAGATAACAGTTTTTGCTTTCAACTTTTTTTCTGTGTTTGATTCGGTTATTTCATTAAATCCGTCATCAAAATACTCTTCTGTTACACATTTCCCTTATTGCATTCTGTTGGCTGGCTAAGGTACATAACTAATCTCTTGTGTACGTGCCTGGTCTTTCTAACAGTTTAGGCTTAAGCCAATTTGGCATAGACTTAATGAAAACGCGCTTTATTTGTTCATTTTTTCTGGCATTTGAAGGGCAGAATATCTTGATGCTGTCTTTCTTGGAGATCCACGGGATTCGGGTTCACCTACTCCTGCTGGCGGTCCTACTACTCCAGGTGCTGGATATGCTTTATTAGCCTCTGTTCTTAACTTTACTAAGAAATTTTTCACTATCCTTTTTGGATTGATTTTTTGGTTCTCTAACTTTATTATTCTGATCTCTCTAATGTCATCTTATGTGAATCTATTTCTTAGAGCTGTTTTACTGTCTGCAAAAACTAATCTGGTAGCCTCTGGTAAAGTTAGGAAACATCTTAGAGCATCTCTTTTTAAGTGTAACTGCAGAAAATTCGATTGTTGCGCTGCTGCAATTCCTGCAACTCCGATTGCTCCCGTTATTAATTGTTCAAACTCTTTAAAATTGTCCGTTTCTGATACAGAGGAAGGTGTGATGTTGATCTGCGCGTGTGCCATTTTGCTTTTTACCCGTTTAGATAATATTCTTATTGTTCAATCAGTCTTATTTCGTTCTTAAGTTTTAAATAGCTCACCTAACTTAACTTTACTTAATGAAGAGATTAATTGGTAAGCACAGATAAATGAAGTGAAAAATTGCTGTCCTAATTAGTTAATGAGTAGCACAAGAAGTCAGAAAAAGAAACTACTGAAACCATTTGTTTGAAAAAGAATAAAGATTAGCGGCCTATGAACATATGCCTAAAGCTCCGGTCGAATCGTCTGACTGTTAACGCTGAAGCCGTAAGGGCCGTCGAAGTCTCACCATTAAAGAGTGTCACTTAGTTTAGGGAAGTTCATGGGGACCACGGCCCTACAGGCCTTGTAGAAGCTGCATTCAGATAGGCAACAGCATAATGACCGAAGTCACTGTTTGATTCATTAACCTCCGGAGCTGATAAATAAGTTTAGTTTGCCCTCTTTTAATTAATGTTCAAACTGTGGTTTCAGTAATTTAGTTTACTCTGAGGTTATCTGGTAGTCGGTGATAATGTTATCAAGGTTAATATCACTGTCTGATTGAAATTTGTTTCAAATAAGGCCAAATTTGCGCACTTTTTGATTTATGCTTTTTGCTATCCAATAAATTACAACACATTTATCGTTATTATCTAACACATAAATTAGAATAGACTTATGTATTGAAAGGGAAAAAGCGGTTACTATCTGAGCTTGCGTTATCTTACTGTTTTGCGTGTAGTTAAAATTATTTCCTTCAATATGTTCAACACAATTGGAGGAAGCACGACAATTATTAATAGTGGGAGAATATTCTTTATAAATTGACATAAATAAAGCACCAGAAAGTAATTTTACAAATTTATTTACAATATCCTTGTTTGTAAATATCCTGTGCTGGTTTTGTCCGTTGTGGCGGCTGTGGTTCAGTTTGTTACCGTTATTGTCCACTCAAGCACTTTTACATAAACGCAGTTTCCACCCATTCTTTCCTTTGTTACTCGTTCCTGCATTATTGTCCTGATCGAGAAAAATGTGCTGGATGCTGACTGAAGGTTCTTGAAGTAATGAAATGAAGGAAATAAAGAAAAGAATCAAATGGAAGAAGAAATGACGAAATTTATCAAAAAATTAATAGGAATTTTGCTTCGTTAAACTGTGAAACAGTTAATAACTCTTGTCACCATGTTACGCACTGACTTTAAGCGTGTTACTCGTGGTGTTAGTGAGGTTATTATTTTTGTGTAATTAACTTGAATAATTGGCATTTTACAAGGTCTTATTATGGATGTTTCATAGTGCGATTTTTAGCAGATATATTTTGAATAAAGTTAGCTAGTAATAGCCTTTTATTGAGCGGTTCGAATGCGTGATATATTCACTATTTGCTTTGTATTTGAGTCGTTTTCTTGGTGTATTTTTAACTTTACTGAAGCCTGTTATAACTTAATTTTCCAGTTCAATCTTTAGTTATTTTAACAGAAATTATAACAAAGTTTCAGAGATAGAAATAAGAAGTTTCAAGATTATTGTCGAGTTTTATTATCAACTGAATGTCAGGCTGGTTCTCCGGTGTTTTGGTGATTGTGGGTTCCGCAGGGCTGTACCTCTAATTGTATTGGTTCTTCGCAAATGTTTTTTGGTCTACAAGTTGGGCAATTTCCGGCTTTTATAAGTCTCTTGATGTTTTTAAGTACATATACAATTTCCGTATTGGCATCTACCTTATCAGAATAATTACTTCACCAAGTACATAGTTTCTCACGAAGTTATTTACCAAATATGCGAATTCATCGGCAGGGAATTCAAAAAGGTAAATATTGAGGCTTTCAGGTACTTAATATGTTTATCAGTAAACTATCAATCTGCGGTTGTTTTTAGTAAACATAAACAAATAAGAGGTTACAGGCCTCGATGGAAATACTGGCTAGATATGGCCTTGACATCTATCTGAATATGAACTTAATTATAGCACTATTCATGGATATTTAAAGGGAAATCATCACGTAACTATGATACACGAAATAGGGGCGTGACAATGGGGGTTGAAGACTTTCTGAATAACAAAAACAAAACAGAAACCAGTTCTTGGTTTGCTCTAGTAGCTAATATTTTTGCTTTCCTAAGAACCTTTTTTTTAAAAAAAAACAGTTTTTTGGTTTTGACTGGTTTCTAGTCTGCTTATCTCTTTTTTGAAATGCTCCTTTGTTTCTTCTACATAAGACACAATAAAAAAGATTTAAAGTGCCACAATTAGGTTTAAAGTTTTCACCTTTCACATTTTATTATTTGTTGTCCCCTTTAAGCCGCCAGGTTGTCAAATGCACTCTACTTTATTCTGCTAGTGTTCTGAAACGTTTTCCGAAGAACCTTTTGCGAATTTTATATAGGGTTTTGAGGAAAAAAAACTTTAGAAAAGGTTTGTAGCTCTCGACGTGAAAGAAGCGCTATTCGACCAACAGTAGTCTGTTGTGTATTTTCAGTCGTAGTTTCGGTGCCGTGTATTGATGATCGGACTCTGTTGAGCGACACCTCGAGCAGAAATCCGTTCCATAGTTCCAACGCGTTTGGGATCGACACACTCGCAGAACGACAGAGTGAGTAAGTGACACGCAATTTGAATTGATCATTTTCGCTTTCAGAAATTATTACAGATCCTCTAACATTTAGAGCTTTGACGAATCTGCTGATAAAATCTTTTGGCTGCTTGTCCGTCTATATTCGATTTCAGTTCGTTTAGTTTGCTAGCTGACTAAAGCCATTGAACTAAGAAGATGTCTGGGCTATGAAATTTATCAAAAATTTGTCAATAAATTTATCGCGGTATCACGAAGAAAAGAACTAAAGTCGATTAAAGACCGGTATCGCGTTTTTTTTTCCATTCTAGCTTCTAAAGAATATTACTTATACTTTTCATTACAAAAGAAATTATTTGTCAAAAAAACCTTGTGAAAACATAAGGGTCGTTAGCGTGTTCGCGGTTGTTGAGTAATTAATCTCAAACGACGTTTGTTACTTGCTCTCAAACGAAGTTTGTAGCAATTATAGTAGTCATGTCGGTCTTTTTTATGCGATTTTTCGCTTGACCGATTTTTCATCTGACCCATTTGGCTTTTCGTCCCCAAAAAGGGGATAACCAGGTAGCACCCAGCGGGCATTACGTTCTCTTAGAGCCTTTCAGCTCACGAGTCTCCAAGCATGTGATTCACTGAAACTGTTCTGGAGACTTGTACTTATGGTGTGAAGGGCGGTTCTTAGAAATTGATCCCCCCACTTCACCCCACCCGCCCCCACATTTCCCGGTGCTGTGCACCCCCATCCTGCTGCGTTCACCTCACACCCCTTCAATTAAGCTAAGCTACCCTCACTAAACCTTAGCTAGCTACTGACGAACCCAACCGCTCGCTGGTCGTTTGAGAGCAATTTTCCCGACGTTAGTTGGTTATGTTTCCTTTTCGTTTTTGTAGGATATTGAGCCTGGCAGTAGAAGGGGCTTCGAGTGGTGCTTCTATCGTGTACTTGTTGAGATCTCTCTGTCCCTCACATGCAGATACAACAGTCCACAAAACCATCCAGTCTTACAATGCTACTAGATCAACCCATGTGCCTAGATGCAATATTAAAGATATTAGTTAGTATACCTTGAACTTTAGTAGTGCTGTTGGCAGAAAAAAAAGCAGTTGAGCATATAGTGCCCCCCCAAAGAGATTTTAAAAACGCTGCTACCAGTTAACTGGCAGCAGCATTTTTTTTAAAATCTCTATCTCTTAGCAGTATGTTGATTAGCCATAGTTCGTATTTACAGTAGAGAGTGATTCGCACACTATCTTTTTTTCGAGTATACACTTCTATTTTGCGGAGTATATCTACAAGTTCACCGGCAAAAATTTCCAAGTCTCTAACCTTTTCATTGGTAACCTTACTTTGTTGTCGAAGCACTCTTACTTCCTACTGTATTTTTTCGGTAATTTGCTCGATGGCCTGTTCCACCGTGTTTTCGTCGGACATAATTGAAGTAATGGTTAAGTGACTCTGCTTGAAGTCACTGAGAACTTCTGGCGTTTATCGTGAACCGCGAAGGGGTTCGAGATATTAAGTCAGAATTTCGAAGTGACTTATGCAGAGTCACTTAACCATGCTTAAAACACGAAACGCGCACGTTTTAAAATGACAAAAGTCAACGAAATTAAACTTCTGGCTAAGTAGCAACTTCTGGCATTTTGACTTCTGGCACTGCAGACTTTCGGCATTTTAAAATGTGCACGAGAGTGTTTTAAAGTAATATAAAGCAAATTCTTTCGCTGCATGATGCGACCGTTTTCGAACTGTCTAGCTTGCTTCTACTGCGATTCTTGTTCATAGACAATTATTTTTGAACAGTACGTGGTTTTTGTAAATGTCCGATCTCTTCCTCATTTGGTAAGCACAACTACGTATGTCAAAAATGTGGATGAGCGGGGTCGAAACATTATATGCGAACGCACATTACCGGGACTTCCTGTCCTCTGAAGTGTACTAATCCAAAGTCAAATTCCAATGGGTTCAGAGTACTATGGCGATAATATGGATCTCAAAGTTAAATTTTTGGAAAATTCCAAAATATGGGCTACCACGCTAGCTCCAATAGCCCAATTTATTGTAGGATACCGAAAAATGTAGCGTTTGATATTGATCATGGGATCTGACTTTGCTTAGGTTGCTTTGCCGACTTGTTGAGTGAAAGAATGAACGTGAAGAAGGGGTCACATGGTCTCTATATTTACCCCGATTTCAAGAGGAACTTTGGACCTGCCTACTTATGTCTGTTACAAATTGACAGTGATCAAAACAAACGCTTTTGAGAATGGGCAAAATTGAAGTTTTTTGTCAATTTGATTTTCGAATGTGGGTTTTCTTCAAATTTAAAACTGATTGTTCTGATGCCATTTAACGGAGAGATAATTGTTTGATGTTTATTTTATGAAATGTATTAAAATTTTGGGTACATCTTTTGGATTTTTTTCAGATTAATGATATGTTATAGACTTCGATTACTCAGCAATTTGAACGTAAAATTGTGCTATCCACTATTTCGCTGCTTGGTTCCTAAATTTTCGTCTGACTGTGCTATCGGAGATATGAGTGGCGGAGGTGGCCTGGTGCAGTATTTGGTGATCAGAAGTGACCTTAAATGGTCCAAAGGGGAATTAATTGATATGAAACGTCGTCGAAAGTACCTGACCAAAATTAGCCTAGATTATATTTGAATTTTCAAACGCTGTATAAATTGTACAGCGCCAGAACCTGTTGAGTCATGTCCCTTGAAAAGAATAATGAACAAAATGAGAAAACCTTAATGATATTTTTTAGTCCTGCCAAAACCGATTTTTTCTTGGAGTTTGTAACATATTTCTACCATTGAAAAGTCAAATTTCAAGATTTTGGTTTTCATGTTTAATAGCCGCGAAGCGATAGCGGCTATTATTGGGGACATCGTGGTTTTTTACAATTCAAAGAATTTGAATTGTATTGGGGCGCTGTCTTTTTTTTAAGATCTGTTCACACATTTTCATGATTTTTGAAGTCAAATTGGAGTAGTGATTTTGGTCACGCCGAAACAGGAAATGGAGCGAAAAAGCGAGTGGTTTTGCGGCGTGAAATTTTTTCGCTCTAATTTTAAAGTAGAGTGAGAATACGGTGTTTGAACAAAAATTCGCTTTATCGGTAGTGGTTTTTTGTTCACATGCGGCAATTTCACTTTGATTTTTACTGTTTTTTCGATTTTTTGGATCGGATTTTTTTCTAAATGGTTTTTCCAATCCATTCATAGTCCGTTCTAGGTCTAGTTTTCTGTTTAGTCAATGAAAATTCTTTGAATTGTACGTCAGGACTTGTCCTGCTATGTTTTTTAATTCGTCTCCATCGATGATTCTTACGACCTGACTTCTTGGAATTGACTTCTTGGAATTGACTTCAGTGACTTCTGTTGCTTTGCAGTTAAAATTTGTGTACGTGACGTCGTTTCTGCTTTTAGGTCAATTGCGTGACTTACCTCACTCAAAAAAATGACTTCTGAACTAACTTATGGAACTTTAAGTTTTTATGAAGATTTACTAGTTAATAGTGTGCATCTAAGTAGTGCCAATCTTATATGCCCTAATTTGTGATTATTAGTCTTCAGTTTTTGATTTCGAATATCAATTTTGAAATAGCTCTTTAAGGGCGTTTTCCTTAGAGAACGTATGTGTCAAAAAATTGACAGTCCGGAGCTAACCCGAAAAGTTTAGTGGTCTATTTAAGGACTGGTGATCGATCTGTCTATCTTATTTCTTTAGGTGTTTCAAGGAAGGCCACGAGCGTCTATCGCGGCTATTTTCCGGCAATCTGCCGGCTATGTTTTGGTAATTATACGCTAGCATCGTGGGACATTAAGTCAAGTTTTTTGCGGCAAATCATCTTTTAACTTTTTTATTTAGCTATCTTGAGATTGCGTCCCCAAAAGAATTTGTCATAGTTGATAAAAGTCTTTTGCAAGACATATTTTTTTAATAGCCGCGAAACGATAGCTGAGGCTATTATTGGGCTTCTCTTGGTTTTTACAATTCAAAAAGTCTTTTTTAAGATCTGTTCACACATTTTCGTGATTTTTGAAGTCAAATTGGAGTAGTGATTTTGGTCACGCCGAAACAGCAAGTGGAGCGAAAAAGCGAGTGGTTTTGCGGCGTGAATTTTTTTGCTCTAATTTTAAAGTAGAGTGAGAAAATTCGACTTCTCGCTAGTGATTAATAGCCGCCCTGATCTTCTCAGCCTGCTATTATAGCGCTCCTATTTTTTTACTTCGTCGAACCTTTTTTCGCTTTACCCATTTTGCAGCTTTTTCGAAATTTTGCGTGAATGTGTGAAATCTTTTTGACTTCTCTAGGCTAGTTTCACTCTTCTGTTATTCTGCTCAAAGTCCTTTTAAACAGCAGCTGCTCAGCAAAGCAATTCAAAATGAAGAAAATCAGTATAAAAAATCAAAGTGAGAAATAGAAACGGGATAAACCCCATAAAGCCCATTTTTAGATGACCGGTACTTGAACTTTGTTCTCATAAGTTTTAGTTACTATCTACAATGCTTATTGGTATTAATACTAGACCCTATAGCCTCTCACTGAGAGACAGGAGTATGTTCACTTACGAAATGGCATTAAAATAATTCGCACTTAAAAATGTTTTTATACAAAAATCAATTTTTGTTGATATTTTCTTTTCTTTCAATCCCAATTGAGTTATGGGAATCAACGGCGGCTATTTTCCGGCAATCTGCCGAGTATGTTTTTTGTCCACATGCGGCAATTTCGCTTTGATTTTAACTGTTTTTTTTTCGATTTTTTGGACCGGATTTTCTTCAGATGGTTTTCTCAATCAATTCATAGTTCAATCTAGGCCTAGTTTTTTTTTGTTTGGACCAAATTTCCACTTGTCGCTTGTGGTTTTTTGTTCACATGCGGCATTTTGATATTGATTCCTCGTTTTTTCTGAATTTTATGATGATTTTTTTAGAAATTTTTTTCCCAATTCCTCATAGTTGGTTCTAAGTCTAGTTTTTTGTTTTGTAAATTAAAATTTATTCGATTTGTACGCCAGGACTTGTCCTGCTATGTTTTTTATTTCGTCGTCACAATTTTTGTTACGACCATACGACGTCACAATCACTTCAGATCTGCGTCTTGTTCATTAGTTCATGCAATTTCAACTGGAGTGCGTGCGTGAGGTTATTTTTCACTCCAAGTCGGTCGAGTTTTTTGTTTTTTCGCATGATTGATTTTTTGGTCACACGTGACTTACCTCACTCTCAAAAATGACTTCCTTACTCTAAAATTGACTTTTTTTACTATAATTCAAAGAAATAAGGTCAAGTGAGTGTATATCATGCTAATTGAAGTTTATTTAAGAGCAGTTATTAGAAGCAGCGATAAGTTATAAAGATTCCTAATCAAAATTTCAAAATCTTAATGAAAAGACTAATTTTTTCAGTCTGTCTTTAATCTTTTTGGCTGCAGATCTACAAAGCTGTTGTGGCTATTTTCTGGCAATCTGCTAGCTATGTTTTTCTTTCTCTGTATCAATCCCGAGGTATTCGTAAGTTTTTAGTTGTTGCAGGCCGTTTTTTTGAAAATTTTTGTCATTTTTGAGTTTTCAACCTTTTGGAGCAAATGAATCTTTTTAAGAGCTAGCAGATGGTTTACTGAATAGATACTAGAGAGAAATAAACAGTTTTGAAGTTATTTCCGATGAATTTCGTTTTTTTTTTCAGTTTGTGTAATGTTTCGCCATTAAAATTTTGTTCTGCGCTCAAGTAGTCAATAAAACCTTTCATGAGCTTGGTGCTGCGTTTTTGCGTAAATCTGACCATCACAATTCTAGCTCTGAAGATGATGACACAAGAAATTTAATTCATTTTTAATTAATAGTCGCAAAGCGATAGCTGAGGCTATCATTGAACTTCTTTTGCGCTCTAATTTTAAAGTAGAGTGCGAAAATGGTGTTTGTAGAAAATTTTGCTTTCTCTCTAGTGCTTTTTTTGTTCACATGCGGCTTTTTGAAATTGTTTTTTTTACCGTTTTTTGTTTTTTTAACTGATTTTGTCAAGGTTTTTTCCTAAGCCAATCTTTGTCCATTCTACTTCTAGTTTGTTTTAAATTTAGTCAATGAGAATTCTTCGAATTGTATGTCAGGACTTGTCCTGCTGTTTTTTTTATTTCGTTGTCAGGATTTTTGTTACGACCATATGAGGTCGCAATCACTTCAAATCTGCTTTTTGTCCATTCGTTCATGCCATTTCAACTGAATGGCGTGCGTAACGTTAATTTTCACTCTTAGTGGAGCTAATTTTTTTGTTCATTCGCGTGATTTAGTTTTTGGTCACACGTGACTTACCTCACTCTTGAATGACTTCCTTACTCTGAATTTGACTTTTATTTTTTTACGTCAGGGAGGTAAGCTCAGGTGAGTGTGTGTCATTCTAATAGAAGGTTATTTAAGAGCAGCTAATAGAAGTAGCTGTAATTTATACAGATTCTTAATCAAAATAGAACATCTCAGCCTTCAAAAAAATGTTTTTTTTTGGCGTGTTTCTGTTACTGTTTTTAGACTGCATATCCTCAAAGCTGTTGGGGCTATTTTCTGGCAATCTGACAGCTATGTTTTAGTTGTGTTTGCTGTTTTGCTTCTCTGATTTTGTCTCTGATTACCTCTTATATACAAACTTTTTCATTTTATCTTCGTTTTTTTACATTTGTGCGCTTTTTAAGTCTTTTAAAGGTATTTTAAGACTTCTAAAGATTTTGCCATATGCTGCGTTAAAGGATTTTGGCATATAGGTTCTTTTACTCCAATGCCACGGACAAGATATTTGATTTTATCCAATTTCTTCATTTTTCTCTCCTTTTTTTGTTTGTGTGTCCTTGATTCCCACCGGGATGTCGTATTTCATTCTCATTTTGAGGTTGCGTAGAGTCTATCTTTTCATAGTGTGATGTTTAGATTCTTTGTGATGTCTTAGATTCTAAAACACTTAATCCCGGAAAAAATTCTTTGTTGAGGTCTTTGTTGACTGTCTTAGTTTGATGGATCTATAAAATGTTTGTTGTCAGGTTATTAGTCAATTCAGTTCTTTGGACTGTAATTCAGGACTTGTCCTGCTGTGTTTTTTAATTTGCTTTCTTTTTTCTCATTTTACATGAGTCACGGCGTTCACGTTTTACTCCTGACTTTCACGCAGTTTTAACTGAATGGATTCTGAATTCTTTCACTCCTTGAATTACGCAATGTGGTGAATACGGTCATGGTCAAACGAGCAAAATCAAAGGAAACGGGATAAACTGATAAAGCCCGGTCATAGTGGGTTAGGTTATGAAGTTTCATTAAAGCGGAATTGCTAACCAAATTCAAAACTTTTTTGCTTTTAGAATTGAATTCTGTCACTTTTTGTCTTTGTGTTCTGTATCAAATCCGTTCTGCGTCAAGCGGGTCGACGCGGAAATTTGCCGGCTATGTTTTCATTTACAGCACCCAAATATAATGTTTTGTGTTATGTTTGTAACGGTGTGCATAACGTTTCGGGTCAATAACGAAAAATCATAGTTGACTAATTGTTAGCTGATCAATTAGTTCCCTCTTCGATAACAGGAGCCTTGGTTGCACAAGCATGCCATGCATCAACAGCCATCATTCACCTGACATATTCACACACAGACACCCAAACGTACCTTGAAGACCTGGATAACATGCACAAAGTTGTGCTCAAATGTGAACTTTTATCTGACTTGACTTCCTTGTCTGAGTTACTGAAGGAGAAGGAGATTGATCACAAGTTGTGGATCGAACAGCCTGAGAATTATGCCACCTGTTTGGCAATAAGGCCAATGAGGAAAGAGGAAGTGTTTGAATATGTGAAAGATTTCAAATTGTTCAGATGATTCTTAATTTGGTTTACAATGAAATATTGGATATACGAGGACTTGCCATTACACCGAGACAGTCTTTTGGTGGGCTTGGTTTTGTATCAATAAAACTTTCAAAGTTTATATCTACACTCAACGCGAAATCGTTTAGGTTTGCAGACAATTAGTTGACCCTTAACGCATTTGTTTAATTGCTCTTGAACAAATTTCATAGCAATTATTGTAAACGTGTGTATATTTTTACGACTCGAAGAGGAGTATTGAGATTCTACAGGTTTTTACGACTCGAAGAGGAGTATTCGGATTCTACAGGTTTTTACGACTCGAAGAGGAGTATTGATATTCTACAGGATTTTTTAAGCAGAAAGCAAGTTTGTTCATGACTTGAATTTTGACTTCTTTCTATCCGAGGTTTTACCTCCGTTTTAATTGTTGACTTATGTTTTCAAACATTGGACTTTAACAATAGCTTAGTTTGTAATGTATAGCAATTGGTAACAGTCTGTAATTCAAGGTGAAGAGGTCAATTTGAGAAAATTTGATTAACTACCTACCCCCCACGTACCTACCTACCTACCTACCCCCCCACCCCACGTACTACATACCTCCCCCCCACCGCAACGTAGCTACCCCCACCCCACCTACCTACACCCCCCAACACCACCTACCTACCCCACCACTTTTTTTTTAGCAGAAAGCAAGTTTGTTCATGACTTGAATTTTGACTTCTTCCTGTTCGAGCATTTACCTCCGTTTTTGATTGTTGACTTCTGTTTTCGAACATTGGACTTTAACAGTAGCTTCGTTTGTAATGTATAGTAATTAGGAACTGCTGGTAATGTTCAAGGTGAAGAGGTCATTTTTGAGATTTTTTTCGTTTCTATATAAGTCACCCCTAATTATCTAAACTACACCGCACAAACCCCTCCCCCCACCACCTACGTACCCCCCCCCGCCTCCGCACCCCCCCCCCCACCGCCCCCGCAGCCCCCCAACTTACCCCCCACCTACCCCCTCCCTTCACCTAGCTACCCCCACCTACCCCCCCCCCCCCCCCAACTACCCCAGCACTACCCACCCCCACTTCTTTTTTCTTTTGTCTATTTTGATGTTCTGATTTCGGTAAGGTTAGGTTTGAGATTATAATGCACGACGAGTCGAGTCGGTCGTTTCCGGTATTCTACGGGCTATGTTTTTTATGCAAAATTTTCGCTTGAAAATTTTGACTTTTCGTTCGAGTGAATTTTACGCCCTCGACTTTTTGCGTTTCGCGTTATCTAAAATTCTCTCGCAATCACAATTTCAAGCAGCTGAATTCAATCGGCGGCAATTTAATACTAAAAGTCAAATGAAAAGTGCCGAAACTGGTGCCATTTTTACTTCAAATCTTAATAGTGGTATATGTTAACCTCCAATGTGGTTATTTGAAGCCCACTAATGATTTCCTTAGTCCCATTTAGACCCCCCACCCCCCCCCCCACTAATCGCTCGAGAGCAATTCTTTCAACGTTTAGCCGGTTATGTTTTATACATAGTAGCACATTTAAGTTAAGAAAGGCCAAAGCGAATCGTAGCCGTATTTAAATTTTAATTCGAAGGATTTTGAACCTTATTGGTTTTCATATGACATCTTGGTTATACGTTTTAAAGGATCTCGAATTTAAAGTAATCATTGTTTCGCGGAAGTTTGCTCGTTTGGTGGCAGTTTATCACTAAATGTCAACTGAAAAGTACGCCGAAAATGGTTTGAACCCCTTCGGACTGAAGTAGACTACAATAACAGAACCGAGCCCCCGCCATTGTTGTTCGAGTGCAATTGTTCCGTCCGACGTTGGTTGGTTATCGTTGGTTGGCATTTGAACGATTAGATAATCATGTATTTCAGATTTAAATGATGCTTCAAGTAGTTTAATTTCTTTCAAGAAAGCAGTTTGTTGATATACCCTTTATTTAGTCTGCTAAGCAGTAAAATTTCTACATTGAAATCAATCAAATCAACTGGTTGAAATGTCGTACGGCGGTCCACCGATCTTTACTCCATCATACTTTGACCCCCAGAATAACGGAAATGGAAATGGTGGTAACCAGCACAACCCCCACCCGCACCTTCAAGGGGGAGGCGGGGATATCCACGGGATGTACCAGGCGGTGTCAACGACTAACAATGGAATTACAACTATGAATACAGGAATCGGTGGCGTGTTTACTGACTCCATATTCAGTGCTTTCGCACCCACCGCAACGGACCCAATTATGATGGGAAGTGGTGGAAACACGGGAGGGAATAGGTTAGTACTGAATCTGCGGTGAATTATAAGTGCCAGGGAATCGAAGAGAAGATCCTTAACCGTTGATCGCAGGGTAATTGTTTTAATTCCAAGAAGTGTTAAATAGAGGCACGGTAATGTGGACATAATGTTCCGACCCTGCTCATCTATATTGTTGGATTAATTATCTGTAAAATGAAGAAGAGCTAGAAAAATTCAAATACTATTCGAAAATAATTGGTATACGAGTAAAAAATAATTTTATTATAGCTGCGAAGCTGTAAGCTGAGCGTAGCTATATTGCGGTGCTCTTGGTTTTTTACAATTCAAAGAATTTGAATTGTTTTGGGGCGCTGTCTTTTTTTTTAAGATCTGTTCACACATTTTCATGATTTTTGAAGTCAAATTGGAGCAGTGATTTTGGTCACGCCGAAACAGGAAATGGAGCGAAAAAGCGAGTGGTTTTGCGGCGTGAAATTTTATCGCTCTAATTTTAAAGTAGAGTGAGAATACGGTGTTTGAACAAAAATTCGCTTTATCGGTAGTGGTTTTTTGTTCACAATGCGGCAATTTCACTTTGATTTTTACTGTTTTTTCGATTTTTTGGATCAGATTTTTTTCTAAATGGTTTTTCCAATCCATTCATAGTCCGTTCTAGGTCTAGTTTTATGTTTAGTCAATGAAAATTCTTTGAATTGTGCGTCAGGACTTGTCCTGCTATGTTTTTTGTTTCGTCGTCTGACGCTCTTTTTTCGTTTTACATTTGTTCACACAGCAAAGCCAAATTGTTCCAAAACTTTTTCTTTGTTCACAAAGAAAAAGTCAAATTTTCTGAATGACTTCTTCCTCTCACTAACGGCATTTGCGCGCGTGACGTTATTTCTCACTCGCTTTACCGAAAGTTTTTAGGTTATTTGCGTGATTAGATTTTGATCATATGTGACTTACCTCACTCAATAAAATGACTTTTGCACTTTAAAACTTAAGTTTAATTTGAATTTGTTTAAGGTCAAAGGAACTCATATGTCCAGTAAAGGTCCCTAATAAGAGGCTTCTGTGGAATGAATTTTAACAAGCTTTACCAATTTATCGCTGAATGTTTTTTACCTAGCTTTTTGAGCGGCGTCGATTTTTTTTTCAATTTAGATCTGTATCTGTTTCTATCTCTATTATATGGCACGCAGGTCTATTCTTTCGCAGCTATTCCGGCAATCTGCCGGCTATGTTTGTTTTGATACCATTTATTTTTTAAAAATTTTTGGTTGTTGCTTTTATTTGTTGCTGCTTTTGCTACGTGGTCCCGCATTTGTATTCATTAAAATTCATATTTGCTTCCTACTAATGAAAAGCGCGATAGATGATAAAGATTTCAAGTTTTAGTTACATATTTCAATGACTTTTGATCCCATTTATTTTCAATGACATTGTAAAATCTTTTTTGCCATGTGTTGTATTTTGTCCTTTTACTTTGTCTCTGTGGTTTTCAAAGATGGCATTTGTTGTCTAAACTCCCATTGTGTAAAGGTCTTTCGAGATTGACGTTGTTGAGCTTAATAAATTTGATAACCCTATTTCTATGAAAGGGGAAATGAACCTAATTTGTTTCTAGATTTTTGTTGTGTTTTGTTTACTTTTGTGTTATTTGTTTATGATTTGTTTGTTATCGGAGGCTGTTCTTCTAAGGAGGCTGATGATGTTGTTTTCAGTTTGTTCAATTCTTTGAACTGGTATTCAGAAAGGGTCCTGCTATTAGATCTTTTTTAGGCAATTTTGATGTTATCTAGTTTTAGAACTAAAAACTGCAGTTATTAATGACTTTGTAATGACTTGTTTTCGTTTTTTTTATTTGTTTATTTTGTTTCGAAGTTAATCTCAATAATGACTGATCTCTGTGCTCCTAAATGGTTCATCTCTGAATCTTTTTAATAGTTTTTATTCATATCGAACACTTTTCACGACTTTGACACGACCTGTGTAAAAAATATTAGTGATTTTTTTTGGATTTTGGCCTTTTTTTGTAATTTTTTATAGCTGCATCAGCAGTTCCAGGTAGGTGGCTATTATTGTGCTCCTATTTTTTTACTTCGTCTAACAGATTTTTGTTTCGTCTAACCCTGGCTTCTTTCGACTTTTTCAATGTTTTCAGTTACTTCTACTGCTTTGCAGTTAAAATTTGTGTTCGTGACGTCATTTCGCTTTTAGGCGAATTGCGTGACTTACCTCATTAAAAAAAATGACTTCTGAACCCACTTATGAAACTTTATTTTTTATGAACATTTACTAATTAAAGGTCAATAATGTGCATCTAAGTAGTGCCAAACTTAGATGCCCTAATTCCTGAGTAATAGAGTCTTGAGTTTTAATATTGAATATTAATTTTGAGAAGCAGCAGAATTCAATTGGCGGCAATTTAATACTAAAAGTCAACTGAAAAGTGCGCCGAAACTGGTGCCATTTTTCACTTTAAATCTCAATAGTGGTATATGTTAACCTCCAATGTGGTTATTTGAAGCCCACTATTGATTTCCTTAGTCCCATTTAGACTCCCCCACCCCCCCCCCCCCACTAATCGCTCGAGAGCAATTCTTTCAACGTTTAGCCGGTTATGTTTTATACATAGTAGCAATTTAAGTTAAGAAAGGCCAAAGCGAATCGTAGCCGTATTTAAATTTTAATTCGAAGGATTTTGAACCTTATTGGTTTCATATGACATCTTGGTTATACATTTTAATGGATCTCGAATTTAAAGTAATCATTGTTTCGCGGAAGTTTGCTCGTTTGGTGGCAGTTTATCACTAAATGTCAACTGAAAAGTACGCCGAAAATGGTTTGAACCCCTTCGGACTGAAGTAGACTACAATAACAGAACCGAGCCCCCGCCATTGTTGTTAGAGTGCAATTGTTCCGTCCGACGTTGGTTGGTTATCGTTGGTTGGCATTTGAACGATTAGATAATCATGTATTTCAGATTTAAATGATGCTTCAAGTAGTTTAATTTCTTTCAAGAAAGCAGTTTGTTGATATACCCTTTATTTAGTCTGCTAAGCAGTAAAATTTCTACATTTAAATCAATCAAATCAACTGGTTGAAATGTCGTACGGCGGTCCACCGATCTTTACTCCATCATACTTTGACCCCCAGAATAACGGAAATGGAAATGGTGGTAACCAGCACAACCCCCACCCGCACCTTCAAGGGGGAGGCGGGGATATCCACGGGATGTACCAGGCGGTGTCAACGACTAACAATGGAATTACAACTATGAATACAGGAATCGGTGGCGTGTTTACTGACTCCATATTCAGTGCTTTCGCACCCACCGCAACGGACCCAATTATGATGGGAAGTGGTGGAAACACGGGAGGGAATAGGTTAGTACTGAATCTGCGGTGAATTATCAGTGCCAGGGAATCGAAGAGAAGATCCTTAACCGTTGATCGCAGGGTAATTGTTTTAATTCCAAGAAGTGTTAAATAGAGGCACGGTAATGTGGACATAATGTTCCGACCCTGCTCATCTATATTGTTGGATTAATTATCTGTAAAATGAAGAAGAGCTAGAAAAATTCAAATACTATTCGAAAATAATTGGTATACGAGTAAAAAATAATTTTATTATAGCTGCGAAGCTGTAAGCTGAGCGTAGCTATATTGCGGTGCTCTTGGTTTTTACAATTCAAAGAATTTGAATTGTATTGGGGCGCTGTCTTTTTTTTTTTTTTAAGATCTGTTCACACATTTTCATCATTTTTGAAGTCAAATTGGAGTGGTGATTTTGGTCACGCCGAAACAGGAAATGGAGCGAAAAAGCGAGTGGTTTTGCGGCGTGAATTTTTTTCGCTCTAATTTTAAAGTAGAGTGAGAAAACGGTGTTTGAACAAAAATTCGGTTTCTCGGTAGTGGTTTTTTGTTCACATGCGGCAATTTCACTCCAATTTTTACTGTTTTTTCGATTTTTTGGATCAGATTTTTTTCTAACTAGTTTTCCCAATCCATTCACAGCCAATTCTGGACCTAGTTTTTTGTTAGAATCAAAATTACATATCTCACTAGTGGTTTTTTGTTCTCCCTAGCAGCATTTTGAAATTGATTTTCTGTTTTTTTTTGTTTTTTTTTCATCTGATTTTTTAGAAATGGTTTTCCCAATTCACTCATTGTCCGTTCTAGGTCTAGTTGTTTGTTAAGTCAATGAAACTTCTTTGAATTGTACGTCAGGACTCTTGTCCTGCTATGTTTTTTTTTTAAGATCTATTCACACATTTTCACGATTTTTGAAGTCAAATTGGAGTAGTGATTTTGGTCACGCCGAAACAGGAAATGGAGCGAAAAAGCAAGTGGTTTTGCGGCGTGAAATTTTTTCGCTCTAAATTTAAAGTAGAGTGAGAAACAGGTGTTTGAACAAAAATTCGCTTTCTCGCTAGTGGTTTTTTGTTCACATGCGGCAATTTCACTTTGATTTTTACTGTTTTTTCAATTTTTTGGATCGGATTTTTTTTTCTAAATGGTCTCTCCAATCCATTCATAGTTCGTTTTAGGTCTAGTTTTTTTAGTCAATGAAAATTCTTTGAATTGTACGTCAGGACTTGTCCCGCTATGTTTTTTTGTTTCGTCGTCTGACGCTCTTTTTTCGTTTTACATTTGTTCACACAGCAAAGCTGAAAAAGTCAAATTTTCTGAATGACTTCTTCCTCTCACTAACGGCATTTGCGCGCGTGATGTTATTTCTCACTCGCTTTACCAAAAGTTTTAAGGTTATTTGCGTGATTAGATTTTGATCATATGTGACTTACCTCACTCAATAAAATGACTTTTGCACTTTAAAACTTAAGTTTAATTTGAATTTGTTTAAGGTCAAAGGAACTCATATGTCCAGTAAAGGTCCCTAATAAGAGGCTTCTGTGGAATGAGTTTTAACAAGGTTTACCAATTTATCGCTGAATGTTTTTTTACCTAGCTTTTTGAGCGGCGTCGATTTTTTTTTCAATTTAGATCTGTATCTGTTTCTATCTCTATTATATGGCACGCAGGTCTATTCTTTCGCAGCTATTCCGGCAATCTGCCGGCTATGTTTGTTTTGATACCATTTATTTTTTAAAAATTTTTGATTGTTGCTTTTATTTGTTGCTGCTTTTGCTACGTGGTCCCGCATTTGTATTCATTAAAAATCATATTTGCTTCCTACTAATGAAAAGCGCGATAGATGATAAAGATTTCAAGTTTTAGTTACATATTTCAATGACTTTTGATCCCATTTATTTTCAATGACATTGTAAAATCTTTTTTGCCATGTGTTGTATTTTGTCCTTTTACTTTGTCTCTGTGGTTTTCAAAGATGGCATTTGTTGTCTAAACTCCCATTGTGTAAAGGTCTTTCGAGATTGACGTTGTTGAGCTTAATAAATTTGATAACCCTATTTCTATGAAAGGGGAAATGAACCTAATTTGTTTCTAGATTTTTGTTGTGTTTTGTTTACTTTTGTGTTATTTGTTTATGATTTGTTTGTTATCGGAGGCTGTTCTTCTAAGGAGGCTGATGATGTTGTTTTCAGTTTGTTTAATTCTTTGAACTGGTATTCAGAAAGGGTCCTGCTATTAGATCTTTTTTAGGCAATTTTGATGTTATCTAGTTTTAGAACTAAAAACTGCAGTTATTAATGACTTTGTAATGACTTGTTTTCGTTTTTTTTATTTGTTTATTTTGTTTCGAAGTTAATCTCAATAATGACTGATCTCTGTGCTCCTAAATGGTTCATCTCTGAATCTTTTTAATAGTTTTTATTCATATCGAACACTTTTCACGACTTTGACACGACCTGTGTAAAAAATATTAGTGATTTTTTTTGGATTTTGGCCTTTGTAATTTTTTATAGCTGCATCAGCAGTTCCAGGTAGGTGGCTATTATTGTGCTCCTATTTTTTTACTTCGTCTAACAGATTTTTGTTTCGTCTAACCCTGGCTTCTTTCGACTTTTTCAATGTTTTCAGTTACTTCTACTGCTTTGCAGTTAAAATTTGTGTTCAAGACGTCATTTCTGCTTTTAGGCGAATTGCGTGACTTACCTCATTAAAAAAAATGACTTCTGAACCCACTTATGAAACTTTATTTTTTATGAACATTTACTAATTAAAGGTCAATAATGTGCATCTAAGTAGTGCCAAACTTAGATGCCCTAATTCCTGAGTAATAGAGTCTTGAGTTTTAATATTGAATATTAATTTTGAAAAGAAGCAGAATTCAATTGGCGGCAATTTAATACTAAAAGTCAAATGAAAAGTGCGCCGAAACTGGTGCCATTTTTCACTTTAGATCTTAATAGTGGTATATGTTAACCTCTAATGTGGTTATTTGAAGCCCACTATTGAACTTCTTAGTCCCATTTAGCCTCCCCCTCCCCCCCGCGACTGAAACAGGCTGCAATTGATTAGAGCTCCCGCTAGTCGTTCGAGAGCAATTCTTCAGACATTTAGTCGGTTATGTTTTTTTATTTCGTCTAACATATTTCTTCGTCTTACCCTGACTTCTTGATATTGACTTTTTTATTGACTTCAGTGACTTCTACTTCTTTGCAGTTGAAATTTGTGTTCGTAACGTCATTTCTGCTCTAGGTCAATTGCGTGACTTAGCTCACTCAAAAAATGACTTCTGAACTCACTTTCAAAGGTCTATAGGAGTACTCACTCTTAATTAAAGGTCTTTAGTGCGCATCTAAGTAGTGCCAAACCTATATGCCCTAATTCCTGAGTAATAGAGTCTTGAGTTTTAATATCGAATATTAATTTTGAAAAAGCTCCATTAGACTTTTTCCTTGTAGAGCGAGTGTGTGTCATAAAAATGACAGTCCGAATCTAACCCAAAAAGTCTAGTGGTCTATTAAAATGCTGGTGGTCGATCTGTCAATGCTATTTCTTTAGTTGTTCCAATTCATGGTTGGCCACAAGCGTCTCTCGCGGCTATTTTCCTGCAATCTGCCGGCTGTTTTTTTGTTGTTCTTTCCGTTAGACTCCTTAGTTATAGGCCTCATTTTCTCCAATTAGGCATAATTGAATCGATTGGTTGCTGTAAATTTGTTGCTAATGATTTAATTGGCTTTGACATCATTCGTTCTTGGCAATTTTTGAACTTTTACCTGGATTTTTTGGTACTTAAGTAGCGTGGAGCCACAGTTATTTTCATTAAAATTGATATATATATATATATATATATATATATATATATATATATTATATATATATATATATATATATATATATATATATATGCTTTGTGCTAGGGTGAAAACACTTTCGAATTCACACCAAATTTTCGAACATATACTAAAGTTTATTTTACATAGATTGTGCAATAGAAAATACAGAGTTCAAATTTTTGCGAGCTTCATTGACTTCGATGTCACTAATTTGGCTGCAGTGTTTTTCTATAAAATTGCTCTTTGCTGTTACATTATCTAAAGTCTTTTGATGTTGCAGTTGTCGGGAATAATAGCTTTGTTGAAAGACTATTTTTTGGTTTCAAAATAAAATAATTCACTTTTGTTCACTTTTGTTCACTTTTTCAGCCGTTTTGGTATATGATTTGTTTGTTATAGGAAGCTGTTTTTAAGGAGGCTGAAATTACTGTCTTCAGTTGCTTCAATTCTTCGAATTGTAGTTTAGGGTCTATCATGCTATGTTTTTTTTACTTCGTCGAATAAAAATTTATTTCCTTTTACCTTAGTTCATAGCTTGTTCAACAGTTTGTTTGAAATCTGTTCTGCTTCTCTGGACCAGTTTTACTCTTTTCTTTTTCTGCTCAATTTTTTTTACACAACAGTTAATCAGCAGAGCAACCTAAAGTGAACAGAGTCAATATCGAAAAACGAAATCAAAAATAGAAACGGGATAAACCCATAAAGCCCGTTACTTGAAATTTGTTCTTACAGGTCTGAGTTATTACCTCTAATGCTTATTAGAATAAAAATTGTCCCCTGTATCGTCTCATTATGAAACAAGAGTATGGCAAATTGAAATAAAAATATTCGCACTTTAAAATGTTTGTTTGTACCACAATCAATCTTTTCCTATTTGCTGCTCCTTCAATCCCGATTGGTGTTTTGGGAATCAATGGTGGTTATTTTCCGGCGATTTGCCGGTTATTCTTTCAAATGATCGTCTGTTTTGAAGCTAATATCTGTTAGTCTCTCTATGTTTTTCATGTGCAAACAAAATCAAGAGGCACTGTGAAAACCATGAATGAATAGTATATAGACTTTGTTTAATAGATGCGAAGTGAAAGGGCTATTATTGGCACTATCTTGGTTTTTACAATTCAAAAAGTTTGAAATGTATTTATGCCTGTCTTCTTTACCACTTGAAGAGGAGTGTTGGAGAACTATCTTTTTGAAATTACTCCGGTTGGAGTTTTCAAGACGGAAATACAACTTTTTGTGAAATTTTGAGTGGTCTAAGTTTTGAGCAAAATTTAGAGTGGAGCGAAAAAAAGGGTCTCAGAGTGATTGGTGGGAAACAGAATTTAACCTTTTGTAGGGTATTTTGTAAACAAAATGTTTAATTGCTCTTGAACGAAGTTCATAGCAATTATTGTAAACGTGTTGGTCTTTTTTATGCAAATTTTTCGCTTGACCATTTTGCGCTTTTCTTCTAGAACATTCTTTGACTTCGCATGAGACTTTTTTACGCTTTCGTTCTTAATTTTTGAGTGATCTCTATTGCTCTCACTCCGAAGTAATGCTTGTTGCTAATGTAATGTCGGTTGCAGCATAGTAACAATAAGGGCCAAATAGCACAGTCGACTGTGCATATGGTTATGAAACGGGAGGCCAATAGTTCGAATCCAAGTTGGATCAGATGTTTTTCCGCCCGCCGGTCGTTCGAGAGCAATTCTTCTGACATTAGTCGGTTTATATTTTTTTCTTTTCTCAGTTTTTTTTTTCGATTGTGCCGTTTTGTAGTTTCCGTTCCAATGGTAGTCGTTTCTTAAATCAAAGTATTTTCATTGCCAGTTATTTGGCCAATAATTGTTTTGGAGTTGCAACTTCAGACAATATTTTATCAAATTTTAACGATATATTAACATTTTATTTAATATTAACAATATCGTTTTTTATAATTTTCTTACTGTTTTTTTTTTCAATGTAATAAGTTAGTAGATACACATTTTCTTTAGCGAGTAGTTGGCTAGGGCCTAAGTGAATATCTTCAAATCAGTTTTAGAGTCTTTCGGCTCTGATTTTAAGATCTGTTCACACTTTTCGACATTTTTTAGAGCAGTGTTATATTAAGTGTATTAAATATTAACAATATTGTTTTTTCATATTTTTTTAGTCTTTTTTCAATGTAGTAAGTTAGCAGAAGTACATTTTTTTAAAGTAATTGGTTGGGGCCTAAGTGAATATCTTCAAATCGAATTTTGAGTCTTTTGGCTCTGATTTTAAGATCTTTTCTTACTTTTCGACATATGTTAGAGCAGCGATTTAGTCACACTGGAATAGTAAAAGGCGAGCGAAAAATGAGTGGTTTAAAGCGTCAAATTTTTTTCTAACTGCTTTGAAAATGAAGAAAGAAAACGGTGTTTGGTCAAGTTTTTTTATTTTAAAAGGGGATACATGTGTTCCACTGCTGCTTACTTTTCATTTTCATTAAATGGCAGCTAATATTTTTTGACTTAGTACTGGTTTTGGTCCTTCTTATTGACTCTGTGATTATTCATAATTGAAGCTAATTAACACTTTTAGTTAATATCTGACTTGAATGACTTTGGCATTGCTGTTTTCCAAATTTTTTGCTGATGTTTCGAGTTCTGCCCGTTTTTTTAAGGTGTTCGCGTTTCACATTGTCCTATTACTTGTTGTCAATAATTTTCTGTCTTATGGCTCTTCGTTCAGGCATAATGGAAGCTATATAATAGTTTGATATTTTGTCTAAGGTTTTATCAATTTGGGCACTACTTCCTCATTAGATATCTGACTTTTTCTTGTTTTTGAGGTTTGTTTTGTCCTACTTACTATCGTTTGATTGATCTGCTTATTTCTACCATAAGTTTTAGCTAATTCTTTTCAATGTTTTCACAACTGATTAGTTCAAAAAATATTTGTTCTGTTTCTTTGACGTGCATCTCTAAAATTACCTAAAATCCCAAACTCGAAAACCAAAATGGAGAGAAACTCAATTCGTCACCGTGCCTCTCTTCTGTTTAATCTGCTGAAAATACAAAGTCTTCTCCCAGAAGGGGAGATTAACGCAAGCATGAGGCATATTTCCGATATTTACCATCAATTAAAAGATTCTTACGTACTTGCGAACGATGAGCTTGTTCGAAAAATCTTTTGCAGTGATTACAGGTGAACCAAAGCTCATACTAAATCGCTTCATATTTTGCTGAATTCTGCGCCAAGATTTGGGCGGTGCATTCTTCGAAGGCACCGCGGGCTCATTTTTGCACTCAAAAGTTCAAATTTTTCATGTCTAAGCATAGTTTTTGACAATTATTCTTTCCGAAACTGACACCATAGAACAAGTAGCAATATGTACTTTTTCGGTCAAATGGAGCAATAGATTTAGTACAGTATTAAGTGCTCTTGGCAGTAGGAGGATGCTAAGGTTTGATTCTATGCTTAAATGTGCTAAGACTTTTTCCTAAGAATTATTTGATGGCAAAAGTATGTTTTCACATTTTAGCTGTCTTTTGAGTTTTTGTCTGATAAGTTTATCCGTTTGAAAAATGTAGGGTGCGCTGGAAAGCAGTTCTAACGACCTCGTTGCGTGTCCTTTCCTGGCCTTTTTTTCAGTCATTGTCCTATAATTAATTGATGTAACTGATGTTAAATTGTTGATAATTTGGTTCAATGATTAATTCCGTTGTCTCAAATGATGTTCGATTGATGTTTAAAGTGTATCTATAAAAATTTTGTCGTGTTAGCTGGGCGAGGATAAATTTACACTCTCTCTCTCTCTCTCTCTGAATTTATCCTGCTTTTTTACTTGCTTGGTCGTGTTATCCAGTATCATTTAGGATGGGTGTTAACGGCTTTCTGATGGAAGAGAATGGTTTTTGTTTTGAGAACAGTTGCTTTCAGAAGGTAGTTTTTTTTTAGTTCTGGCCCTGCTTGTTAATCTATTGGGTTTCTTATTTTTGGTCCCTGCTTTGGGAGGTCTCATTTGTTTTTCATTAGGAGCAGATCGCACCTATTTAACTTTTCCAGCTTGCTTGGTTTTTGTGACTTTAATTTTCAGTTAAGTAACGTTTTTTTGATGCCTTTTGCAGTGCAGTGCGATCCTTTAAGTTTTAATAAAGTTTATATGCTACTATATGCTCTCGATTAGTTTTTTTGTGTTAGATTTTTTGTTACGTGTTTAAATGGCTATGATCTGACCATTTTCAAAACCTTAACTAAAATTGAGTTTCGCAAAAATTTGTTCTCCTGTTGTGGTGTCCAAGGTCCCAAAGTAAATAAATTGGAGTGCAAAACGTTATTTGTCACTCTGCGTTTTGTTAGTTTTTAATAGCCGCGAATCGATAGCTGAGGCTATTATTGGCATTCTCTTGGTTTTCTTATTTCGTCGTCAAGATATTTGTTACGACCATGTGACGTCACAAGCATTTCAAATCTGCTTTTTTGTTTACTCGTTCATGCAATTTCAAATGATATGCGTGCGTGACGTCATTTTTCACTCTTAGTGGAGCGAGTTTTTTGCTCATCCGTTTTTTGCTCACGATTAAGTTTTGCTCACACATGACACACCTCACTCTCAAAATTAACTTTCTCACTTTGAAATTGACTTGTGTTTACTTTTATTCAGAGAGATAATATCAAGTGAATGTGTGTCACTCTAAATGAAGTTTATTTGAGAACAGCTAATATAGGCAGGAAATACTTATACAAATTCTGTATCAAAATATAACTTATCCCTTATTGCAAAGAGTAATTTTTTGGTCTGTATTTTTTACTGCTTTTTTGAGGCGGCAGATCTACGAAGATATTGCGGCTAGGTTCTGGCAATCTGCCAGCTATGTTTTTAATATTTGCTTTTGCTCTGTTGACTATCAAGGGCTGTTTTTTTTGTGATGTATGCTCTGTACATGTTCAAGATCTTATTTTCTAAAGTGGCTGATACTCATGTCTTGTGTTATTGAAGCGTTAGATTGTAATTGAGTTCTTGTCCTGTGATGTTTTTCATTTCGTTGTCAAGATTTTTATCACCATATAAAGTCACGATCACGTCAATTTGGCTTCTGTTGATTCATTCTCGCAATTTTGGCTGAATTGCTCGTCTGACCTTAATTTGAACTCTTAGTGGATTGGATCGCCTCTTTGTTTCTTTGTTCATCGCGTGATTAAGTTTTTGGTCACACGTGATTTACACCACTCTCAAAAATGGCTTTTAAAACTTTGTGTTAATTCAAGGAGATAAGGTCAGCTGACTGTGTGTCACTCTGATCGAAGACGATTCGAGAGCCGCTAATTGAAGCAGCACTAAGTTAAACAAATTTTAGATCAAAATATAACAGCTCAGCGATTAATTAGAAAAATTTATCTTTTTAGGTCGTGCTTTGTCTTTTTGGACTGCAAATCTACAAAGCTATTGCAGCTATTTTTAGCAATCTGCAGGCTATGTATAGTTTTGATCCTTAACTATTTTCTACGGTAAATATATCAATACGGCAAATAATAAAAGTCACCTTGGTTATGAGGTGAGCTCATAAAAAGTTTTTGTGAGCAATGAATGTGAGACAGTTCTCATTTTTGTAAATTACTCCCGGTTCTGCTGTGCTTGAAGGGTGTCGAATTGTTAAATAATTTTTGTTTAGTTCGTTTTGCAGCTCAATTAATTATCTGTATATGATGCTCTGTTTAAGCATGGCAATTGGTGGTCGAAAAGCATCTGATTCCACCCAATCTGTGAGATCAGGAGGAAGTGGCAGTGGTGGTGGAAGTGGAGGGGGCTACGGAGGAGGTGGAGGTGATGCTTTTGGCGGACAGCCGGGAGGCATGAACAATAATCAGAGGGGAGTGGGAGGTGGCGGTGGCGGTGGATACCCGCAATTGCCTCGTAAGTACACATACTGTTTATCAAATGACCTCTTTCAGAAAGCAGTGGTAGAGATCTTTCTTGCCGAATCGTACCTGATAGAGCTATATCGCTTTTCAATGAATCCTCCAGCTAGTACAATGTCTATCTGTCTTTCTACTTATGCATTGTTTTTGAAGCAATTTGGATTTCCAATTTCTGGTCTTTTCGGATTTTGATTGGAGATTGTTAGGGTTTAAACCCATCCTTCAATTCGTCAAATCCTTAAAAATGTGGATTTAAATGAACCTTGTTTATCAAAGTTTATCAAAGTCCGCGAGCTACAGTACTTCACAGGACCCTGGACCAAATATTTTCATATTTTGGCTTCCTCTTTTTATTACACTCTCCAAACTACATTCACGCAATTGTGTCAAGGTGTATGTATATATTGAACTAAAGCAGAGCAAGTCAGTATTTAAACATTTGCAGTGACTGTCGCTGGTAATCTTTGGAATAACATTTTTGCATTAGGAAAGGTAAAATTGATCTCAATCAATGCGCAAGCGTAATGTTATTTTAGCCGCCTACTATTTTACTATTGTGTGCTCAGTTGGTGCTAGAATTAGATTGTATTTCCTTCGACTGAAATATAGGGGCTTCTATTTGACCCTCAGTTCGTTTGAAACAACTTTTACTTCACACTTGTGAAAGGGATTGTTCGTCTTAAACGAATGTGTTGGTAGCAGAAATTATTTGGGGGTCTAATATTGAACAATTTCCTATCATTGAAGAATGCGTGTGTCATGGATTGCTGTTTTCTGGTCTTTTAACGCCCGAATCTGGAATTACTGAAGTCTTGAACGTTGTGTTATAAAATCCAAGGTCTGATTTTGTTAAGTGAAAGTAACAAAAAATAACAAATTTAATGGCAGTGAAATGTTTCACGAAGTACAGCGTTTACGTGCTGCATCCTTTTTTAGGAGATATTTAAAAGTAGATGCTAGCTAAAAATGCTCTTTTCTGTAATTTGTTACAAAAGTTTTTTTGTCTGCCGATTGACATTTCGGTCATGTTGAGTGGTGACTTTGAAATTGGGGTTAGTGTGGACATAATTGTAACGTGTATTGAGAAAGTATGTAACTCAGACATTTGAGAATATATATTTTGTGCCTTCGGTGGAAAGAGATAAACGTCATTTCAGTTTTCCCCCTTTGAAAACGCGTTTTGAACAGACCTCGTGTAAATATATAATATATGCACCGATACATGCAAAATATAGAACTATACGTACGTGTACGTATACGTGTGTGTGTGTGTGTGTGTGTGTGTGTGTGTGTGTGTGTGTGTGTTTTACCATAACGTGGTTCTCTTCTCTAAGACAGGCCATAACAGTATTGAATCGCAAGTTATAGCATGTATGCATTCTTTCATTCCTTGTTCTATCAAAATGTCCCCCAATTCAAACTGAAGAGATAGCTAGCTAGCTAGATAGATAGATAACCTAGCCTACAACTAAATGCATAAATGCGCATCAGATATCCAATAGAACGCGCAAACACACACAGACAAAGTATAAGTGCGTTACTGGTGTGTTGTGGTTTTGCCAATAATTAAGTCATGCAAAACGTTATTTTTCCAACAGTGTTACTCCTTTTTCTCTCTTTCCTTCATACTTTTCATCCATAAATTTTATTTCCTTATATTTACCACCATTTAGCGGAAATTTATCAAGATGGCGAAGTGAGGTTTGAGGATATCCAATTTATTTTGCGTGTAATTTACGCCGTGCTTGGCAAAAGTTTTTCATTTTTGCCACCGCCACCAAATTGGACTAAATTTGGTGTGGTCTTCCCTACCTTAATATGAGCAAATAGTTTTCGTCACCTTTTGTTTATGTTGTTGTTTACTCAGTTGCTACTTGGGCTCCTTGTTTACTAATTTTGGTCCAGAATTGATTAAGTTTCTCTATAGGCATCTGAATGGTTTGTAAATGTTGATGTTCGCTATCCTTACAAATGTGAAAGTAGAATAATATTTGACAACTACAATAGATCCAATGTCTTAATAGATGTCTTCCAAGTGTGATCAATTTCACCTCGTATTAAATTACGTAATTCTTTTTACATGACCTCGCTTTGTGCCACATATATTGCCTCGGTTTTTGTACTTTACTAAAAAATTTATCATCATTCTTCAGCATATTACAAACATATCTCACTACTAGTTACTCGCTAAAGTGTGATTAGTATTCTCATTGTAAACAAACCCCTCAACAAAGCTTTCTCTGTATATACGAGAATTGTTCGGAAGTATAAGAAGCAAATCAGTTATCTGTCAGAAAAATGGGAGAATACAGTTACTTCAATGGTAGCAGCATTTTTGACCCCTCTGGGGCCAATAGGCAAAGTGGCAACATTAACCAAGGTTTGCCTCGTCGGAGATTTGGCATAAATTGTTTTCGTAATTTACGACCAAGACATTGAATTCAACCAATGTTTAAGGTGTATCCAAATTCTCTTCGCCCTATAGAAACCCTTTAGGCTTTGTTTCTTTACCCTGGATATCTGTTATAAGCAGTGATATGTCGTGCTTCGAATCGATTATCAAAAGTAATGAATACAAATGATTATTATGCCAAATCTCTGGTTCAGTCAATGGCGCCAACCGCAACAGACTTCCATCATCTCTGGGATCCGAACTCGGGGTGGCTTCCTCAGGTTCCTCCGGGGCACATGCGGGGGGTCCTAATCAGAGGTCTCCCCTAATGTCACTGGGTGCTTCTTTCTCCACTCCCTCAAGTGACAACATGTCATCGCCTGCTAACCCTAACCAATCGTCGTCTGGTGGAAGTACTCGGTCTTTGTTCGCAGGTGCAAATTTTTTCTGACATGCGGATAGTTTGCTGCTGAAATCTAATTCGCTGATTAACTTCAATTCAGCGGCTGTCGTTCGTGGGACCATAGGTATTATATGGTTGGACTCGTTTCTTATAGTTCGTCGATTTTTCTTGATAATTTGGCTTCCGTTTCTAAGGGCCCGAAGCGGAAATGATGGTCAGTCACTTCTACTGCCGATCATGTTGTAAAGCACGCGTGCAAGTTTTAAATTTGAAGATTCTAGACTGCAAATTTTTACTATATATAGTGCCAGATTATAAAACTGGCGGCATTCTAAAACTTCAGAGTCCGTGTTTTAAGCAGGGTTACATGACTCTGCTTTTGTTACTCCATAATTCTGGCTTCTAGGACCTTCTTCTATTTTCTCCGGACCTTCTTCAAAGTTATATAAGCTATACGTCTCGGTTTGTTAAGACATTTATAATGGCGCCATTTGCTGAACCCTTGTTATTCAAGTGTTTTTAAGTTAACGTATTTTCAGTTTTTGACGCCTGACTGCTGACTTAAGCCGTTCTCAATTGCAACTGATTGAGTTTACGATCGCCCTATAAATGTATTGCAAAGCTAAAAGGATTGCGATAAAGCCAGACAACCTGGTCATCAATTCACATTGCATGTGGTTATGAAAATTTACGAAGGCATTTAGTATTGGTAGTCTCCTTCAGGGGCTCGTGGATTGCTCTCAGTTTTTTACTTAAGCTATTTTTGTCTGTCGGTTTGGTCTATTCGACTGATTTGAAACATAAAGAACAATGGCGTTGCGTGGAGAAGCAGTTTTAAATTGCTCGCAAGCAAAGTTCCTAACAATTATATTAGTCATGTTGGTCTTCTTTATACGATTTTTGCAGGATCTTCTTTCGTCTAACGCTTTCACCTCTCGAGTGACTTTCTCACGATTGAGTTTTTTAGTGATCTAAATTGAGTTTTAGATAGAGATCTAAATTGCTCAGAATTGAAGCCGTTAAGTTGATTCATGGCAGTATACTACTAAATTCAAATCAAAGTGCGCCGAAATTGGTTCTATTTTTCATTTTAAATCTCTGTAGTGGTATAAAATAAGCTCTAATGCCATTGTTTTCAGCCACTTTGTGAAATTATGCACCCACCGGCTAAAGTGAGGCACAATTGACCCCCACCTGTTGCTTGAGGGCAATTCATATTTTTGCGTTTTACTATTCTATCATGCGCATGAGTCCTTGAAACCGCTCGAAAAAGAATTCATGGTGCATGTTCTCAATTGTTGATCATTTGTGGTGTTTCGGCATAATTGTTGCAAGATTTTTTTCAAAATGGGGGAATATATATGCGAGACTGGCTTTTTTCTTCAGTCAAATTTTCACTTTTTGTTTACTCATCGTAGTGAAAAGAGAAACGACATTTTGTATTGACTTTGTTTTGATGAATAGCCGCTTCAGCGTCTCAGCTGGCCACTATAGTGGTCCGTTTTGTTTTTAATAGCCGCACAGCGATAGCTGAGGCTATTATTGGCCTTCTCTTGGTTTTTTACAATTCAAAGAATTTGAATTGTATTGGGGCGCTGTCTTTTTTTTTTTTTTTTTAAGATCTGTTCACACATTTTCATCATTTTTGAAGTCAAATTGGAGTAGTGATTTTGGTCACGCCGAAACAGGAAATGGAGCGAAAAAGCGAGTGGTTTTGCGGCGTGAATTTTTTTCGCTCTAATTTTACAGTAGATTGAGAAAACGGTGTTTGAACAAAAATTCGGTTTCTCGGTAGTGGTTTTTTGTTCACATGCGGCAATTTCACTCAGATTTTTACTGTTTTTTCGATTTTTCGGATCGGATTTTTTTTCTAAATGGTTTTCCCAATCCATTCAAATCCATTCTAGGCCTAGTTTTTTGTTTGAATTAAATTTTCATTTCTCGCTAGTGGTTTTTTGTTCACATGCGGCATTTTGACATTGATTTTCTGTTTTTTTTTCTTATTTTTTTTCTAATTTTTTTCAAAATGGTTTTCTCAATTCACTCATAGTCCATTCTAGGTTTAGTTTTTCTGTTAAGTCAATGAAAATTCTTTGAATTGTACGTCAGGACTTGTCCTGCTATGTTTTTTATTTCGTCGTCATGATTTTTGTTACGACCATATGACGTCACAGCCATTTTTTGTTCATTCGTTCATGCAATTTCAACTGAATTGCATGTGTGACGTCATTTTTCGCTCTTAGTGGAGCGAGTTTTTTTGTTCATGCGCGTGATTAAGTTTTTGGTCACACTTGACTTACCTCACTCTCAAAAATGACTTCCTCACTTTGAAATTGACTTTTATTTACTTTAATTCAAAGAGATAAGGTCAAATGGGTGTGTATCACTCTAAATGAAGGTTATTTGAGATCAGTTAATAGAGGCAGCAATAACTTATACAGATTTTTAATCAAAATATAAAAGATCAGCCTTCAATGAAAAGACGAATTTTTTTGGTCTGTCTTTACTGTTTTTTTTAGACTGCCGATCTACGAATCTATTGCGGCTATTTTCTGGCAATCTGCCAGCTATGTTTTTACTTCGCCGAACAAAAATTTTTTTGCTTAACCTTAGTTCACAACTTGTTCAACTTTTTGCTTGAAATCTTTGACGTCTCTAGGCTAGTTTCACTCTTTTTTCATTCTGCTAAAAGTGTTTTTAGACAGCAGTTGCTCAGCAAAGCAATTCAGAATGAACAGAGCCAGTATCAAAAAACGAAATCAGAATTAGAAACGGGATAAACCCATAAAGCCCAATTTTAGATGCACGTAACTCGAACTTCTTAGTTACCATCTCTAATGCTTATTGGTATTGAGACTAGCCCTTGTGTTGTCTCACTTCTAAACAGGGGTATTTTCAGCTCCAAAATGACATCAAAATAGTTAGCAGTTTGAAATTGTTTGTTGTACAAAAATCATTTTTTCATTAGTTTCTTTCAATCCCAATCTTGGTTATAGGAATCAACGGTGGCTATTTTCCGGCAATGTGCTGGGGCATGTTTTTTATTAAAAACTACAAAATTTATCGCAGTTTGACATCCCCAACCCCCGTCCCATTCATGTTTTCCTTTCCTACAGTTTTTCCTTTTCAGTTTTTCTGGGTGGGGGCATATTAAAATAATTTTTGGTTTAGCAATTTGAATAGGCTGTAATGTTTTTAATCTTTTAGCATGATCAGATACTGTTCTGCACTTAATTATATATCATCCGATTTATATAATAGTTTGGTTTTGCAGCTATTGAAACTTAAGCTAATTTAGCGATTTTTTGGTCCTTATTTTGTTATGTTTTGTTTTTGAAAATTCCTTCAATTTTTCAGTTATTTCAAGAAATTTTTGAGCCTGACACTGCTCAAATATTGCTGTGTGAGTAGTTCAATGGTTTCAATTGCATAGGAAAAAAATTGTCAGGAGTACTTGTTTTATCCAAAGAATTAATCAATTTTTCTAATTTTTCGTTTTTGGATCAGTTGGTTTTTGGCTAATTTCTTATCTTTTGGACTCATTTTTGAAAGTTTCCTTTCTGGTGGTTAAAAGCTATTGTACGAGCTATTCTTTTTCTGTACCGAAAAGGTTTTCTTTACAACATTATAGCTCTCAAAATAAAAATCAGCTGTAAGTATCAAACTGAAATCAAATGTAAGAGTAAAAGCAGAAAGAATATTTTTTGTAAACTCGAGATTTTTGCGAACAATTATTGCAGTCTCTTAGAAAATAACAATTTTAGTACTTTTAGGACACTGGAGACGCAAAAAAAAACGGTTTTCTGAAATGGACATCAAATCATTCATATATATTATTGAAAAGTAAAGTTGAATTTTTCGCTGTCTTTTTTATTTCCACTCATGATATTGTCAGAACGACTCAACTCTAGTATAATTAAGTACAGTAATTTTGAAATCAAGTTTGTTTATGGATTGCCAGATTGAAAAGTTAAACAAAATTTTTCATATTTTGTTATAAAGAAAATTGTTTCTCATTTCTCTGTACATTGAAATTTTGCACTTCGAACGGATCTTTACCAGTCTTTGAGCGTTCCTGTTTTTTAAAATATTATTGATTGTGATGTTCCTTATTTAACAAACTAAAGTTATTCTGAAAAAAGGAAAATTTTCTTTTCTCAGCTCACAAATTGTTTTTTTTAAAAATTTCCTGTTTCTTCAAAAATACTCTTGCTTAAAAGCATGAAAGTGCTTAAGTTTTAAATTTACTGTTAACCAGGATTTCCAAACGCTACTAAATGTGAGCCTTTAAGGACTTCTTTTAGCGTTTCTTTACATATTATACACATGCAAATGCTGTCAGAAGTAAACAAAATAGAATATTTTGTTAATTTTTGCCGCAAATCGCGGTCCTAAATATATTCAAAATCAAACTTATGTTTCCTAAACCGTGCTGGTGACACATCTTTGAGATCGTAAAAACCGATCAGGCCTATTGTGCTCGTAAAACAACAAAAAGTACAAAGTATTTTGAAAAACCTCAAAAAGTTCATTTCAAATTTGTTGTCAATTTTGCAATTACCAATACAATGGGCTCAAGAAGTTCGTATCTAGTTGTCCACCAAAAAGATTTGAGACTTAACTGAACGGTAACGAATCTTGAGTAAAGATCAGATGACAATAATAAAATATTAAAAATCGTCTGTGTGAGTGGGCCTCTGTGTGGTTTTGTGTGTGCTCAAGTATTGTGTGGAATGTGTATGTAAGGGCGTGGTAGAAAGAGAGCTAGTGTGCGAGGTTTAGTTCCCTTAAAGGTAAGATAAAATAGAGACAGAGTGCAGAAACCGCCAGAAATTATGAAAAAAACATTTGCTACAAATTGCGGCTGTGACAATGTCCAATGCTTGAAGTGGGTGTTTTTGAAACACGATGTTAACACGTCATCATGATTTAAGAAATTAATTTGACAAAATATTTCCAATAGTTCAAAATTTCAAATTTATCGTCAATTTTTTGAGTTATTGATGCAATTGCCTCACAAGTCCACACCTTGTGTTCCAGAAAAAAACAATCAAGACTTAAAGGAACGGAAAAAACCTGGAGTAAAGATCAGATGACAAAAATGCAATTTATCGTTTTTGGTCGGTGTTTGTTTTTGAGTTTTTGTGAGTGGGTGGTTGTGCAATGTATGTATGTACGTTTGTATAAAATGTGTTTTTTGAGTAGGAAAGCGAGAGCGAGAGCGAGAGCGAGAGCGAGAGCGAGAGAGAGAGAGAGAGAGAGAAAGAAAGAGTTATTATGTGAGTGAAGTGTGCGGATCGTTTCCTTTTAAAATTAGAGGCAGAGTGTAAAACCGTCCAGAAATCATGTCAATTAGAACAATTACTTAATTTTGCAACAAAATGCTGTTTTCATTAAGTCCGAAATCATAATTGCAAGTTTATAAATCTCGCTAATGACTTATCTGTAAGATTTTGAAAAATAAAGTTAAATCAATATTTTGCGCATGAATTATCAAAGTTTTAAAAATTTAGCTTTCAGAGTTTTTGTCGAAATTGCAGTCACCAAATTAATTGTCTCAAAAAGTCCACATGTAGGTTTTCCTCAAGAGCAAAGACGATATAACTGAAGTGACAATCCTATAG
The DNA here is from genome assembly GCF_964194025.1 of Convolutriloba macropyga. Taxonomy (NCBI): domain Eukaryota; kingdom Metazoa; phylum Xenacoelomorpha; order Acoela; family Convolutidae; genus Convolutriloba; species Convolutriloba macropyga. Next base: position 31,907,336 of record NC_134477.1, read on the forward strand.
TATTGAGCAATTGCCAAAAAAATTTTTTGAATGGTTTTCTGGTGTTATTCTTTATCTGTTTTTTTTATCATGTGTTGTATGTATGTGTTTGTTTGGTTTTTCTGTGTTCGTAATTTTCAAATTGTCCTACACTTAATTTTCTCGAATGAGTTGAAGGATTTTCGTTTTTGTCTGCGAAAGACAGCATATTTTCTTCGGTTCAAACAATACAAGTAAATTTTTCCATATAATCAGATTATTCCTAGCGGTTTCTCTGACAGAATTCAAAAGTTGTCGCAACCTTGAGAGGTATGCTCGAACATTGTGTGCTACGCACAGACTCGAACAAGCCCACTTGTTTCAATGTCTCTGTTCTTTCTCGCCTTCATTGAAGCTATCACTGGCTGCTATCAAAACACCCTCCACAGTGTGCTAGCATTTATTTCGACGTCAATTAATTCAATATAATTCTTAATCCGACAAATTGAGCACCAATTTAGTACCCCTTTTGGTTCCTTGTAAAGCAACATGCTTCCTGTAATTTTTCTTTGTTCTTCTTTGACCTGTTGGTATCTTATGTGAATCAGGAGGGATAGTGCTGTCTGTAGTTTCTGGTTCTGTACTGTCTCTATTTGTAGCGACGTTTTGCAGCAATTGTTTGATTACAAGAAATTGGATAAACTGTTAAAGCCTGTGGACATTAAGCAGAGAGCACATGTGCCGTACTGAGAGATTTTCTAGTCTCTATGTGTACAGTTCAACGAAGTTGTTTTTAGCGTAATTTGATGTTGAAAACGTAATTCTATTATTCATGATACCCCCTTCATGATCTTGGATGAATCAGAAGACCTACGATAAAAGAGAGTCCTGCCAGTGGTTCGAGAACAATTCGTCTGGTGTTAATCAGATTTACTATCAATGTTGGAATAATTCCTGGATGTTTTTGCTGCATATTATATTCTATATGTGTAACTAATCTCAATTTCTATACTGTAACAGCTCAGGAAGGCGACAAATTGGTTTTTAGTAATAATTATAACCATTCGATTTTTTTTGCCTATCACCAGCAGATTGCTGTTTTTACGTGTCAAAAAGTGAGAATAGTTTGACAGTTTATGGCTGCGTTTCATATAACCGGCTGTCATTTTTGGTTTGAACGTTTTTCTATGTTAAGATAATACGTTGCAAATGTTTAGGGTGTGCTAGTTAAGCGGTGCCGTTCCGTACATCCTATTTCATCTATTAATTTTAACTTAAAAGCTGAATGTTTCTAGCCGGAACGCCGTCAAGTCCTGGCGATGGAATCTTCGCATGCCTATCTCGCCCCGACCAGGGTCGCGAAGGTCGTCCGATCTACCTGAGAGCGAACCACTTCAAAATCAAACTCCCAAACATTGACATATTCCATTATGACATCACAATCACACCTGAAAAGTGTCCTCGGAGAGTGAACAGAGAAGTTATTGACAATATGTTCAGGATGAATCAGAAGACATTTCACACTGGGCACAAGCCAGTCTATGATGGGAGAAAAAACCTGTACAGCAAAACACCTTTAGTGAACAACTTCGACGGACCAGTACGTCTTTAATATCATGCTCTACCGTTCACGAGTTTTGTTAGTTGTCTTTAATGTCAAAATGGGTATTGCTTTTTGGCTGCGTGTGTTTTTGTTCTTTGTTATTTAATAATTTAGTAGACGTTTGCTAAATTTCGGCTCGCTCCAAATTATTATCAAAGGGTAATCATATTTTCTTATTGAATGACTAATTAATTTAATTTTCTTATTAATCATATTTAAAGGGTAATCATATTTTCTTATTGTGTTACATGAATGTTCTGAGTGTCCGCGTATGTGTATTTTATTACGCTGAAAATTATTTTCAAGAACATAAGCCTCATTAAAAATGTAATTAAAAAATAGGATTTTGTTTTCGACGGGACTTTGAAGACGTGTGAAGCTTAAGTTATTCCTTTTGTTTTAGCTTGAGTTAGATGTGACTCTCCCGAGTGACGAGAACAGAGAGAGGGTGTTTAAAGTGGTGCTGCAGTTTGTGTCTAAAGTGTCTCTAGGTCTGTTGGATCAGGTGCTGGAGAGGAAGAGCCAACACCCCCCTCCTGAGAGTATACAGGCACTCGATGTCATCATGCGACATTTTCCTTCCATCAAGTGAGTTGAACCCCAAATTTAACACATTCGTGTAGTTGGCAATTTAACATTTCGCTGTACTACAATTTAAATTGCATGTCGTAGATTGTTCTCACACAAATTTTTTGCAAATGTCTTAAATGAAAACCATGAGTTAAAAATTCTCTCAGTGAAATGAATTAGAGTATACGATCTCTAATTGAAGGTTAGTAGTGATCACCTGAACTAGATATGTAAGTTGCCAAATGAAAGCATATTTGTGTTTTCAGCTACACTCCGGTGGGTCGATCGTTCTTTTCACCTCCTAAAGACT